>NC_058083.1:144421624-144721624 GCF_014858855.1 Bufo gargarizans
CAACAGTACGGAGGCAGCACAGGTGTTTTCCACTGGCTGTCTCCCTATAAATATTACTGATATATCAACAGCATTTAAAGAGGTACAGAAAACATATAAGCAATATGTCAGAGCTCAATGGGAGGTAGCCAGCTTAGAAACATACCAACAGCAGGGCCTAGTGTTCAGGGGCATGAGAATAAATATTGTCCCCCACTCGCATCAAGATGATGCCACGTTCGTTAAAGGATGGCAACAACTGTTAACGGAGAACTCATTGCGTATGCAACAATATCTGTTGGATTTTGAAAAAGTGTCATTGGCAGATACTGCCAGGAAACTAGAGCAGGACATCTCCCAGATTCAAAATCTTAGGTCTCATCCAGAGTTCGCTACACAGGAGACTAGGTTACAAAAACATATTGAGTCCTTTCAAACTGAGATAAAAGAAAGGAAGCACAACAAATATATTAGGGACAAAAGGGATTTCGATACTGGTCAGATATATCACATTAGGTCTAACATTAGTAACCAGTCAAAAAGATATAACACCAATAGACAAGGAGTATCCCAGTCAGATCTTTCTGAGTCTGATTGGTCAGGATCGGAAGGTCGCCCAGTAAGGTATACTGCTGATTCTAGGCGCAAATATCGAGGTCGTGGTAAGTCAAACCAGAAGAGGGCACCTAGTCCCCAGATAGGTACAGGAAACACGTCAGGTCAGATATGGCAAGAAGCACAAGGATTTGTCCCCCTCACAAATGTAGCTATGGCAACAGCTACCCCAGCGACAGGAGTCAGCTCCCAACAACATGGCCAACCATTGCCTCCGTCATCATCTGGGGCCTTTTGTCCTCCATCTATGCCCCTGTCGTCTACAGCAGTGCCCATGAATTTACCTTCTTTTTTAGGTCAAGGCCCTTCCCTGAGGGACAGGGAGAAGTGGGCATACAATGCCAGAACATAGATGACCCGTTAAGGGTGATTAATCTGTCAAGCTTCCCCCTTAGACCTGAACATCTTAGGGTACTTAATAAGGGACTGTCCTTTACACCCACACCTTCCTTCCACTGTTTTGACTGGGTTAAGGATATAAACCTGTTTGCTAGAAGGCTTGCCCTCCACAAACTGTTTAATCAACAATCTAGAGAGTGCCAACGGATCCAGACTAATGAAAGACAGGCCTTAGCCATATTGGAATCATTGGACACTCTTGATGTAAATGCCCAAGACCTAGTTGTAGCACCTTTTTCAACACTAAAACCTCAATCTAAGTACACCCCCCCGTTTAGTCAGTATGGTAACATAGATACCTTCGTGCAACTAGTAACAAGGGATCTAAAGACTTTGAGTACCAAAATACCCACCACATATGCTAATCTTGCGGTGGATGAACAACGGGCCTTAGAAGAGCTTAGCCAGAATGAAGAACTGGTAATCAAACCTTCAGATAAGGGGGGGAATATTGTCCTAATGGATAAACAGTACTACAAAAAGATGGTGGAAGATCTAGTTGAGCAGAATGATACATATCAAAAGTTGGATTGTAATCCCACTGAGAGGTTTTTAGGAGAACTGAAGGTCATCCTAACTACAGCAAAGGTGAACAACCTGATCTCAAAAGAGGAGTACCAATATCTTTTGAAAACACATCCGACGACTGCCACTATATATGCCACTCCAAAGGTGCACAAACAGAGGCGACCAGTGCCGGGCAGACCAATAGTGTCCGGTAACAACAGTCTAACAGAGAATATCAGCGAATATGTGGATGGATTTATTGCCCCCTTTGTGCCCAGTCTGCCCTCGTATATTAGGGACACTAAGGATGTGGTCACCAGGCTCCAGGACATTCAGGTCACCCCAGAAACAAAATTGGCCAGCCTCGATGTCGAGGCCCTTTATTCAAATATTAGGCACGACTTGGGAATTAATGCAGTATCCACTTATCTTTCAACTAAGAGTATTCAGTTTTGTGCACATAATGAGTTTATTTTAACTCTCCTTCGATTCTTACTCACACACAATTACTTTCTGTTTAACGGCCACTATTATTTACAATCTGTTGGGACCGCGATGGGAAGTAAATGTGCACCAAATTATGCTAATTTATTTTTAGGGTGGTGGGAGGATACTATAGTTTTCACATCGGATTTATCTGATTTCACTCAACACATATTATTTTGGGGTAGGTACATCGATGATGTACTGGTACTCTGGGAAGGCACTATTGAGAAATTTCACCGTTTTGTTCTAGCACTTAATTCTAACAATATAGGTATGGCATTCACGTCAGAAATACACGAAAGCACCATTAATTTTTTGGATCTGAAATTGGTCCTGGATCCTGATGGCCACATCCGCTCAGAAGTTCACCGGAAGTCCACAGCGACGAATAGTCTGTTAGAATGGAGCAGTTTCCATCCCAGGCCCCTTAGAAAGGGCATACCTGTCGGCCAATACATCAGGGCCCGCAGGAACTGCTCGGATGAAGCATCCTTTCAAAAAGAAAGTAAGATCCTGTATGATCGGTTTCGTGCTAGGGGCTATCCCAAAAAGGTGTTACATCATGCATATGCTAGGGCAAGCAATACTAATAGGATAGAGCTCCTGACCACTTCACCTAAGGACTCCAGTAAACAGATAGTCAGGTGCATTGGCACCTATGATGCTCAAAATAAAAGAATATGTGGCATCCTTAGGAAGCACTGGCATGTCCTGTGGGCAGACAACGACCTGAGGGCAGTGATTACACAGTATCCAAGTGTTACCTATCGGCGTGGCAGAAACATAAAAGACGCTTTAGTGCATAGCTTCTTTCGTCCAGTTCCACCCAAGACCACCTGGCTGAAATCAAATCTAGTAGGCACTTACCCGTGTGGAGACTGCATCTTCTGTCCGCTTGTCAGGAGGTGCCGCACCTTTGTCAATCCTGTGGACAAAAGAGAATATCAGATCAGACAATACATTAATTGTAAAACCACAGGTATTGTCTATGCCATTGAATGTCCGTGCTGCAAGATTTATGTTGGTAAGACATCCCAACAGTTTAGGAGAAGGATCTGTCAACACATTAGCAGCATCAACACCTCGGCAGATACCTCAATCTCTAGACATGTGAGAACCTATCATGGTGGCAATTACAGGACACTCAAATTTTGGGGTATCTGTAAAAAATCCTTGGGTGCAAGGAAAGGAGACCTGGATGCGCTTCTTCTACAAGAAGAAACCAGGTGGATATATCGCCTTGATAGTCGTAGCCCAAAGGGGCTCAATGAAGGCTTTGCATTTACTGCCTTCTTATAATTATGAGAGGAAAGCTTTTATTAATTTGTGGTTATCTCACATGCAAATCCACCCACTTGCAGTGGGTAGGAATGTAAGCTCACATAGAGGTCTTATTCAGACGTTGAGACAGACCAGTATTTATGACATCAATATTGGATTTATATTTTTATGGATTCAATACTGTAAATAATAGCTATAATATCTTGTCTAAATAATTATCTAATATAGTGACAGATCTGACATCATTGGGGTGGGCAGTACAGCCAAGGTATGCTACAACTGAACATGCAGGCGAGCAAGTTTTGGGGTATTGGTAGCTCTCTTCATGTAACCAATTAACTGTAAGTAATCATCAGATGTCAAATTACAGTCATGTAGTATCCTCTGTTATTAATTTGGCCTATCTTGTCACCAATACTATTTAGGCACTGTATTCGGTATAGCCAGGGTTTCCTGGTAGGCGATTGGCTCTAGTCACCTAACATATGCCATTAACTAGAGGCGACTGGCTCTAGTCATCTAACATATGCCATTAACTTACCCCATGATGCTGTTAAACATTTCAGCCCGTTCTGGTTGTTGAGGTGTTCGGAGTTGGTGCGCAGCCCTGTGCCGCGCAGCTCATGCGCAGTTGTGCGTGGGTTAATCCGCCACTGCTGGCCCGTTTGCGCATGCGCCGTAGCGACTGCGCACAATTAATTACGTCATCAGGTGGCGACGGTGGTTTCCTCCTGATATGGTGTATGCGCCGCAGGGCCAGCGCACTGATAATGACGCGGCCTCCCTATGACATGGCGAGCATCGTCTTTGCCTTATGCAGATTGGCTGTACAGTCTAAACACTCCCTCCCCTCCCCATGATCGATAGGCAGTTAAGATCTGTCAATCAATATCTTGACTATTTCAGCTTCCGTTTTTTGATGTCATCCATTGCTGCCCATTACCCCTGAGGAAGCCAGAGTACTGGCGAAACATGTCGGGGGGCAGTGTTAGGTTTTAATGTGCGGTTACCTTCCCACTGTGTGGTTGCCTCATGAGTAGTCCGGATGGATTACAGCTTTATTACTGACAGTAGTTGGCGAATATAGGAGAATTCAAAGTGTTATCCACGTCTGCACTAATAGGGAGGAGATAGGTAGCATCTATATTTGCCTGGGTGTTCTGATGACACAAATCGTACACCAGTATACATGCAATAGATGTGAAAGTAATACAATTAGTTATCACTGTAGCCATTAAGTGCAGACGAGGTAGGGTAATCAAATTTCCCTTTCACAATTAGGGGCAGGGATAGTGAATGTTCCCCCTCCCCCCCCCCTCTTTCCCTCGTGTTTTTCCCTTTTTCCTCTTGCTTTCTCCTATGTCATTAAGCCAATGTCAACAGCAGAGGTTTGGTGGCTGTGTTTTTAATATCCTATATACTTTTCTGTTTCAATGGTCAGTACCATTGTGTTCTATGCAACTATTCAGGTTTTAATGTATATTCAATAAAAGTGATATATTAATTTGACTTGGGCCAAGATAGGTTTTTTTGCCTGTTTAGGCATCTGTAAATAAAGTGTAATTAACCTTGCCCTAGTCTGGTCCTATAGGTATTTAGTAGATTGATAGGCTCAGCGGCCTTTATATTTGATGTGGACCCGTTTCACCGACCACAATTTTCCTCTCATTTTCCCATCAAGGGTTGTCTGCAAGTGACTATTACATGGCAGGGTTCCTTTTGAATGCACCCCAAGCAGTTTTCAACAGTACGGAGGCAGCACAGGTGTTTTCCACTGGCTGTCTCCCTATAAATATTACTGATATATCAACAGCATTTAAAGAGGTACAGAAAACATATAAGCAATATGTCAGAGCTCAATGGGAGGTAGCCAGCTTAGAAACATACCAACAGCAGGGCCTAGTGTTCAGGGGCATGAGAATAAATATTGTCCCCCACTCGCATCAAGATGATGCCACGTTCGTTAAAGGATGGCAACAACTGTTAACGGAGAACTCATTGCGTATGCAACAATATCTGTTGGATTTTGAAAAAGTGTCATTGGCAGATACTGCCAGGAAACTAGAGCAGGACATCTCCCAGATTCAAAATCTTAGGTCTCATCCAGAGTTCGCTACACAGGAGACTAGGTTACAAAAACATATTGAGTCCTTTCAAACTGAGATAAAAGAAAGGAAGCACAACAAATATATTAGGGACAAAAGGGATTTCGATACTGGTCAGATATATCACATTAGGTCTAACATTAGTAACCAGTCAAAAAGATATAACACCAATAGACAAGGAGTATCCCAGTCAGATCTTTCTGAGTCTGATTGGTCAGGATCGGAAGGTCGCCCAGTAAGGTATACTGCTGATTCTAGGCGCAAATATCGAGGTCGTGGTAAGTCAAACCAGAAGAGGGCACCTAGTCCCCAGATAGGTACAGGAAACACGTCAGGTCAGATATGGCAAGAAGCACAAGGATTTGTCCCCCTCACAAATGTAGCTATGGCAACAGCTACCCCAGCGACAGGAGTCAGCTCCCAACAACATGGCCAACCATTGCCTCCGTCATCATCTGGGGCCTTTTGTCCTCCATCTATGCCCCTGTCGTCTACAGCAGTGCCCATGAATTTACCTTCTTTTTTAGGTCAAGGCCCTTCCCTGAGGGACAGGGAGAAGTGGGCATACAATGCCAGAACATAGATGACCCGTTAAGGGTGATTAATCTGTCAAGCTTCCCCCTTAGACCTGAACATCTTAGGGTACTTAATAAGGGACTGTCCTTTACACCCACACCTTCCTTCCACTGTTTTGACTGGGTTAAGGATATAAACCTGTTTGCTAGAAGGCTTGCCCTCCACAAACTGTTTAATCAACAATCTAGAGAGTGCCAACGGATCCAGACTAATGAAAGACAGGCCTTAGCCATATTGGAATCATTGGACACTCTTGATGTAAATGCCCAAGACCTAGTTGTAGCACCTTTTTCAACACTAAAACCTCAATCTAAGTACACCCCCCCGTTTAGTCAGTATGGTAACATAGATACCTTCGTGCAACTAGTAACAAGGGATCTAAAGACTTTGAGTACCAAAATACCCACCACATATGCTAATCTTGCGGTGGATGAACAACGGGCCTTAGAAGAGCTTAGCCAGAATGAAGAACTGGTAATCAAACCTTCAGATAAGGGGGGGAATATTGTCCTAATGGATAAACAGTACTACAAAAAGATGGTGGAAGATCTAGTTGAGCAGAATGATACATATCAAAAGTTGGATTGTAATCCCACTGAGAGGTTTTTAGGAGAACTGAAGGTCATCCTAACTACAGCAAAGGTGAACAACCTGATCTCAAAAGAGGAGTACCAATATCTTTTGAAAACACATCCGACGACTGCCACTATATATGCCACTCCAAAGGTGCACAAACAGAGGCGACCAGTGCCGGGCAGACCAATAGTGTCCGGTAACAACAGTCTAACAGAGAATATCAGCGAATATGTGGATGGATTTATTGCCCCCTTTGTGCCCAGTCTGCCCTCGTATATTAGGGACACTAAGGATGTGGTCACCAGGCTCCAGGACATTCAGGTCACCCCAGAAACAAAATTGGCCAGCCTCGATGTCGAGGCCCTTTATTCAAATATTAGGCACGACTTGGGAATTAATGCAGTATCCACTTATCTTTCAACTAAGAGTATTCAGTTTTGTGCACATAATGAGTTTATTTTAACTCTCCTTCGATTCTTACTCACACACAATTACTTTCTGTTTAACGGCCACTATTATTTACAATCTGTTGGGACCGCGATGGGAAGTAAATGTGCACCAAATTATGCTAATTTATTTTTAGGGTGGTGGGAGGATACTATAGTTTTCACATCGGATTTATCTGATTTCACTCAACACATATTATTTTGGGGTAGGTACATCGATGATGTACTGGTACTCTGGGAAGGCACTATTGAGAAATTTCACCGTTTTGTTCTAGCACTTAATTCTAACAATATAGGTATGGCATTCACGTCAGAAATACACGAAAGCACCATTAATTTTTTGGATCTGAAATTGGTCCTGGATCCTGATGGCCACATCCGCTCAGAAGTTCACCGGAAGTCCACAGCGACGAATAGTCTGTTAGAATGGAGCAGTTTCCATCCCAGGCCCCTTAGAAAGGGCATACCTGTCGGCCAATACATCAGGGCCCGCAGGAACTGCTCGGATGAAGCATCCTTTCAAAAAGAAAGTAAGATCCTGTATGATCGGTTTCGTGCTAGGGGCTATCCCAAAAAGGTGTTACATCATGCATATGCTAGGGCAAGCAATACTAATAGGATAGAGCTCCTGACCACTTCACCTAAGGACTCCAGTAAACAGATAGTCAGGTGCATTGGCACCTATGATGCTCAAAATAAAAGAATATGTGGCATCCTTAGGAAGCACTGGCATGTCCTGTGGGCAGACAACGACCTGAGGGCAGTGATTACACAGTATCCAAGTGTTACCTATCGGCGTGGCAGAAACATAAAAGACGCTTTAGTGCATAGCTTCTTTCGTCCAGTTCCACCCAAGACCACCTGGCTGAAATCAAATCTAGTAGGCACTTACCCGTGTGGAGACTGCATCTTCTGTCCGCTTGTCAGGAGGTGCCGCACCTTTGTCAATCCTGTGGACAAAAGAGAATATCAGATCAGACAATACATTAATTGTAAAACCACAGGTATTGTCTATGCCATTGAATGTCCGTGCTGCAAGATTTATGTTGGTAAGACATCCCAACAGTTTAGGAGAAGGATCTGTCAACACATTAGCAGCATCAACACCTCGGCAGATACCTCAATCTCTAGACATGTGAGAACCTATCATGGTGGCAATTACAGGACACTCAAATTTTGGGGTATCTGTAAAAAATCCTTGGGTGCAAGGAAAGGAGACCTGGATGCGCTTCTTCTACAAGAAGAAACCAGGTGGATATATCGCCTTGATAGTCGTAGCCCAAAGGGGCTCAATGAAGGCTTTGCATTTACTGCCTTCTTATAATTATGAGAGGAAAGCTTTTATTAATTTGTGGTTATCTCACATGCAAATCCACCCACTTGCAGTGGGTAGGAATGTAAGCTCACATAGAGGTCTTATTCAGACGTTGAGACAGACCAGTATTTATGACATCAATATTGGATTTATATTTTTATGGATTCAATACTGTAAATAATAGCTATAATATCTTGTCTAAATAATTATCTAATATAGTGACAGATCTGACATCATTGGGGTGGGCAGTACAGCCAAGGTATGCTACAACTGAACATGCAGGCGAGCAAGTTTTGGGGTATTGGTAGCTCTCTTCATGTAACCAATTAACTGTAAGTAATCATCAGATGTCAAATTACAGTCATGTAGTATCCTCTGTTATTAATTTGGCCTATCTTGTCACCAATACTATTTAGGCACTGTATTCGGTATAGCCAGGGTTTCCTGGTAGGCGATTGGCTCTAGTCACCTAACATATGCCATTAACTAGAGGCGACTGGCTCTAGTCATCTAACATATGCCATTAACTTACCCCATGATGCTGTTAAACATTTCAGCCCGTTCTGGTTGTTGAGGTGTTCGGAGTTGGTGCGCAGCCCTGTGCCGCGCAGCTCATGCGCAGTTGTGCGTGGGTTAATCCGCCACTGCTGGCCCGTTTGCGCATGCGCCGTAGCGACTGCGCACAATTAATTACGTCATCAGGTGGCGACGGTGGTTTCCTCCTGATATGGTGTATGCGCCGCAGGGCCAGCGCACTGATAATGACGCGGCCTCCCTATGACATGGCGAGCATCGTCTTTGCCTTATGCAGATTGGCTGTACAGTCTAAACACTCCCTCCCCTCCCCATGATCGATAGGCAGTTAAGATCTGTCAATCAATATCTTGACTATTTCAGCTTCCGTTTTTTGATGTCATCCATTGCTGCCCATTACCCCTGAGGAAGCCAGAGTACTGGCGAAACATGTCGGGGGGCAGTGTTAGGTTTTAATGTGCGGTTACCTTCCCACTGTGTGGTTGCCTCATGAGTAGTCCGGATGGATTACAGCTTTATTACTGACAGTAGTTGGCGAATATAGGAGAATTCAAAGTGTTATCCACGTCTGCACTAATAGGGAGGAGATAGGTAGCATCTATATTTGCCTGGGTGTTCTGATGACACAAATCGTACACCAGTATACATGCAATAGATGTGAAAGTAATACAATTAGTTATCACTGTAGCCATTAAGTGCAGACGAGGTAGGGTAATCAAATTTCCCTTTCACAATTAGGGGCAGGGATAGTGAATGATCCCCCTCCCCCCCCCCCCCTCTTTCCCTCGTGTTTTTCCCTTTTTCCTCTTGCTTTCTCCTATGTCATTAAGCCAATGTCAACAGCAGAGGTTTGGTGGCTGTGTTTTTAATATCCTATATACTTTTCTGTTTCAATGGTCAGTACCATTGTGTTCTATGCAACTATTCAGGTTTTAATGTATATTCAATAAAAGTGATATATTAATTTGACTTGGGCCAAGATAGGTTTTTTTGCCTGTTTAGGCATCTGTAAATAAAGTGTAATTAACCTTGCCCTAGTCTGGTCCTATAGGTATTCGGTTAAATTGTATGTTATGTGAGGGTACCCAGATAGCTAATATTATTGTATTCGTGTATTCTGAGTGCCATTCACCTAATGATATGCACTCAGACTTGAGCTATCTGGGGATATGTTAAATGTCTGTGTTTGTTGTGGGGGTGTGACATTGTGTGTTTGGGTGGTGATTCATGTCCTGTTGTCTCCACATGTGTATTGGCGATTTCCCTTTGTCCTTAGAGATAATTGGATTGCTCCTTGGGTGTCGCCAGGGCAGAGAGGAGGAAACCATGATGCATTGTGGGGATGTGTTGTGTCTGTGTATCCTGAATTGCTGCATATCTGTCCTGTGTCACAGTCTCCCTTCTGGTCCCCTAGGGGCGTGTCCACCAGATGGGGACCTGCATAAATACGGGCGAGTAGCTCTCAATAAAGAGTTCCTGTTTTATCCTTCATCATGTTGAGACTGGTGTTTGGATAACTGATTAAAACTGGGGAATTGCTATACGCTGAAGATTTGCTATACTCCCCTGGCATAACTACTAGCTCTTGTAAGAGCTGTTCCTGCTCTCGGGTTTTAGGAGAGGTTCACCCACTGGAGCCTTGTCGTAGGTCCAGGGTGGGTAGGAGACGGTGAGACCTCAACCAAGCTTCGGCGGTTCGTGGGGTCTGCAGTGCGTACGGTGTCAAGTGGAGTGCTTGGAGTCCTCGGAAAGCACTAGGAGCATCTATCGATGGAGGTACCCGGTCGGGGTGCCAGGAGATCAGTTACAGCACTGTTATGGGGGGGTGGATCTGTGGATGGCACTGCTATATTTGTGTCACCCACAGATCCCCCACCCTATAACAGTGCCATCCACATATCCCCCACCCCATAATAGTTGCATCTTCAGATGCCTTAATATACCGGAGCTAAACCTGTGGGAGGGGCCGGTGGCATGCAAATGCGGCGGGGCCGGTGCGGTCACTGTACTCCGGCCCCGCCGCTCACTCACTGCTTTATTGCCTAAACCTTTTATAATAATAACTTTAATTGAAGTTCCGATCCCCAGCCCCATCTGTACTACTTACTAAATGTCCTGTAGCAGGCAGAGCAGGGGCGGGCGGCCGGCAGTAACTTTATGAATGAAGTAGGCGGCGCAGGCACGTGACATCAGTGAGTTATAGCCGGCCGCCCTGCTCTGCCTGCTACAGGACATTTAGTAAGTAGTACAGATGAGGCTGGGGATCGAACTTCAATTAAAGTTATTATTATAAAAGGTTTATGCATTAAGGAAGTGAGTGAGCGGCGGGGCCGGTGCGGTCACTGTACTCCGGCCCCGCCGCTCACTCACTTCCTTAATGCATAACCGCACCGGCCCCGCCGCATTTGTATGCCACCGGCCCCTCCTCCCTACCCTCTCCAGCTGATACAACGCAGTCACTTTTGGGGGGAAAAAAGTGCGTCTTATGGGGCGAAAAATACGGTATATGATATTAAAATCTATGTATTTGTCTATCCCATTGAAAAAAAAATTAACTGTATATGCAATATATAAAATTGCTTCTTCTCTTTATAGTCACATCTCGCTACCTTAAAGGGGTATCCAGATATATCAAGTTATCCAGAGGATAAGGGAAAAACTATTAGAATGATGGGGAGTCCCCCACTGATCACGGGAACCGGGGCACCGTGCTCTATTCATTCTCTGTGGGACTGCTAGAAATAGCTGTGTGCTTATACTACCTCTGTTCCATTGAGATGAATAGAGCAGCAGTGTGCATAACCGCCCAGCTGCTTCATTCATTTTGGGGGCTCCCATTCTTGTGATCAGTGGGGGTGACAGCAATTTAATAGTTATCCACTATCTTGTGGATTTCGTCCTTTATATTTTCCATTCCTTATGAATCCATTCCTGGTTTTGGTTAAAAAAGAATACTAGAACGGCTTCCATGATTCCAGCCAAAGGGTGGTTTTGCACATTTATATATTGCTTTATGACAATTTTATGGCTTAAAAGGGCATACCGTTATAGCAGAAGCCACATTTTGGTACTTAGCACTTCTCTCATTGCTTTTTAAAAGAGATCTGGATCCTGTATTTATGGGGTTTAGTTTCGGGGTTCTAGTGTAGGGTCTGTAATAATTCTGCTGTCTGTATCAGACTAAGATGTCTGTTCTGAGGTCTGTTTTTGTTTAGAGGTTTGGTCTGGGTCTGTATTACTGTAGTTTAGAACTCGGATCGACAACCTCTGTCACGCCAGCTGTTCTGAAATTGCAACTCCTAAAATTATTTTTAGGAGTTGTGTGCTTGCTGGGAGTAGTAGTTTCACAGCAGCTGGAGTACTGATCTCTGGTTAAATGGGTCTGGTCTGGGGTCTGACTCTGTTTTCATTATGTAATGGAGGAAACTCAATTACCCAAGGCAGGATATAAGATACACCTGATGTATCCTCGTGTCCCTTCTCAAAAGATGGCAAGTATCAAGCTGTACTGTAGTGTTGTGTGGTCCATGTGAATAGTAATGTAGTTGCTAAATCAATCACATTTAATCAGAACGAATCCATGAGAGAACATTTGGAACAAGATCAATAATGAACTTTCAGCTTGATGATTTCTCTTCTCCGGCTGTACCGGGGTAACACAAAGTACACTTGTACTATTTTTTCTGTTTCAATTATTTTTATTAGCTTTATGAACATATTAAAATACATTGCATATATGCATTCAGAATGCCATATCAATCAGTCAGTTTGTGCAGACAAACAATTGCAATTTCAAATTGTGAACACCGTAAAACCACAGTATCAACAAAATAAACAGTGTACCGTCCTTGAGCCACAGATTATCCAGTCAAATATTTAGTGTTTACATGAAGGGTGTGTTGCCATATTTTATCCACCTTGGTGTTGTGTAATACCCTATAGGAAAGTAGTTTTTCATAAGTATATGTAGTGTTAAGAGTTATCACCACCTCTTTCAAGTCTTGGGGTTTCGGCTCCTTCCAGTGTCGCACCACCACCAATTTTGCAATCATTAAACCGTAATAACCTATTATAGTTCGGGCTGATACAGAAAAGGAGTCTATTTCCAAAAAAAGGAGAGCTGGGCCTGGAGAAGGTTCCCCTTTGTTACGCAATACCTCAGATAATAAGGAGAATACCACGTTCCAGTAGGCAAGGAGGACGGGACATGGCCACACGGTGCGGTGTAGCATTCCTCTCTGGCCGCAGAGTCACCAACAGTAGGGCAAGGAGTTTGGAAAGATAGTGTGTAAACTATTGGGCGTGTAATGCCAGCGCAGAAGAGTTTTCATAGCTGTCTGATAGTGAGTTGTACATCTAAATGTTCTGGAGGAAAAAAGAATGGCCCTGCTCCAGGATTCAGCTGCACATTCCCGGCCCATCTACTTTTTCCAAGTCATGATAGGAGTGTTTTTCACAAATGTTGTGGCATGCGATAGAATATCATATATCGGTCTCATTATTTTAGCCCTAGGAGAAGTAAGTTAAAAAAGGGCTATGATATCAGTATTAATAGAAGGAGGAGTCTTATGTAGAGATGTAAGCAAATGTCTCAACCGCAAGTATTTGTAAAGGTCTCTATGTGGAATTCCATAAGTCTCGTGTAGATCCATAAAGAACCACAATGTCTCTGGAAAGTACAATTGTTGGATAGTGTCTATCCCTCTGCGTGCCCAGTCGGTTACAGATATGTTCACTTGTTACTGTTTTGTCTCAGAGTAATGAAAAAAGCTTATGTCTTTTCTTTTTTTCACAGTGAATTATTCACGACTGTTCTTGATATGCTGGGTGTCCTTATAAATGGAACCCTCGCCTCTGATCTCTCCAGCGTCTGTCAAGGAAGTTCAGAGGAGAATAAAAGGGCTTATATGAACCTGGTGAAAAAGCTTAAGGTAGTTTTGCATGCTGAATCCTACCATACCACTGACAAAATCCAGAAGGAGAATAACGTATGCTCTTTAATAAATAAAGTTATGTTTTTTTTCCAATAAATAAGGTCAATAATGCATTTAGATACTACGTTGGCGTACCACAGTATTTCCGTTTTGGTTTCTGAATCACAAGATACATTTTGGCAGATCCCATTACAAAGCAAGTTGCATATTAGGTCCATCATGACTTGTTTTGAAATGTTTTTGGACTTAGAGGAGACTGATGAGCTCTCCAGACATGTCTGTTATAGTAAATGATTGTGTTCTGGAGCACCTGTTCTTTGAACCTTGCAATGTGCCTTTCCTTTGTTATTCCTTTTCGACACAGTATGTATGAATAGACATCTGGGTGTTAAAAGACCAGCTTGAGGTTCACAGAAACTGTGGTTACTTTTATAAGGAGCATAGTTTAAAGTGTACGTCCAGTTATAAACAAGTTTTCAATAATGAACAGTACAAGTAATTATAAGAAACTCCTGGGCTTCTCAGGATACTTTTTTCCTCTTTCCCTTCACTTAGCCTCTCATCTCTATTAGCACCCCGTCCCCATCTCCAGCCTCACATACAGATGTCTATAGAGAGAGGAGGATGGATGAGTAGGCTGCAGCCAGGTAGTCAGTGTTTTATTAACTCATCCTGAACAGTGGTAGAGCCTTATCCTACTAGATATAGTAGAGTCTAAAGTGCTACAGTAAGTGTAGACAATCTAAGAAACTGCAGTTTGTGTCTCTCTCATCCAGCAGCCCCCACACCCTCTTCGCTCCATAGATGACAATGTTAATAGCAGGAAAAAACAAAGCGGTCTGATCAACGCAGTTAGAAGCATTTTTATTTAATAAGATATATTACAAAGTTTCTTATACTCACCTGCACTATTCAATAATGTAAAGCTGTTTTAAAACTGGAAGTACGTTTAAGGCTTAATTCAAACCAAGTCAGTGGTATGCTGTTAGTATACAGTATAGGTGAGGAAAATCTTCCAGCATATATTGTATATCAGCATGACATTAGAGCAGAGATGTGGCTGGGCATTTAGTCACCTGGGACAAGTTTTAAGGCCGATTCATTGGCCTGTATTTGTGGGAGGGGCTATGCCACGCTATTTAGGTTCCATTCCCCCTCCCCTACATCCTACGTCTCCTCAACACAGATCGTGGCCATATCCGTGTGCGTCTGGTCAGTTGCCTTACTGCTCCTTATTCGCACCGTGCGCTGTGCCCACCGTTTCTACGTCCAAACTAATTCGCCCGGCTTCCCAGGTAAGGCTGCTTTCACACTAGCGTTCGCTGGTCCGCTCGTGAGCTCCGTTTGAAGGAGCTCACGAGCGGACCCGAACGCAGCCGTCCAGCCCTGATGCAGTCTGAATGGAGGCGGATCCGCTCAGACTGCATCAGTCTGGCGGCGTTCAGCCTCCGCTCCGCTCGCCTCCGCACGGACAGGCGGACAGCTGAACGCTGCTTGCAGCGTTCGGGTGTCCGCCTGGCCGTGCGAAGGCGTGCGGATCTGTGCGGATCCGTCCAGACTTTCAATGTAAGTCAATGGGGACGGATCCGTTTGAAGATGCCACAATGTGGCTCAATCTTCAAGCGGATCCGTCCCCCATTGACTTTACATTGAAAGTCTGGACGGATCCGTACTAGGCTATTTTCACACTTAGCTGTTCTATGCTAAAAATAATGCAGACGGATCCGTTCTGAACGGAGCCTCCGTCTGCATTATTATGAGCGGATCCGTTCAGAACGGATCCGCCCGAACGCTAGTGTGAAAGTAGCCTAAGTTGCCGCCTCAGTCAGCGGCCCGTTGATTAAAGTCCGGTCGGCAGCGCTGGCTCCCCAGGTAAGGGGGAGTCACGCTGCACCGGAGCGAACTGCCTGGATGCATCGGCTCCTACGCAGCAGTATAGGCAGGGTGCAGGGGTCAGCGTGGTCCCGAAATCATTGGCAAATGTCTGGCACGGGCCGCCGTGCCATTTGTGAGGCAGGTTATTTGGTTATATTTGCTGTACTTACCTCTGTGTCCTCTCCTGCTGCTGCCGGCTGCTTGCTTCACTTCACTCGGCGTCCCAGGCTCCTTCCTGTCTGGCTCCATTCGCCCCCGGTGGCCGCATCTGAGAATGCAGGACGGGGAGCTCACTACACAGGGTGTAGCAGGTTTTCAGTATGAGCACCCTCTGGTGGTCACTCCTGCTACTGCAGTTGAGAAAGAGAAAAAAAAAAAGAGAAAACACACATTTACTTACCTATGCCATTGTTTTACTTAGGCAGGAAAAAAAAAAAAAAAGGGAAGAAGGTTGTATTAACACGATGGGGTATGTATATATATATATATATATATATATATACGTGTGTTTAAAAAAAAAAAATTCAGATCATGTTCAGTCGCCTCAAGTACGCATTCACTACGTTAGTTAATTTTCAAACCTCCGTAGTTTACGCATCATACGCATATTTGTTCATCAATCTCGTCCACATCTCCAGTCGTGTATAGCCGTTCCTTGTCTGTTTTATGTTTTCTCCATTTCTCTCCAGGAACGTTACTTCTTTTCAGGTCTACCATCGTTTCTCAGTGACCCAGTATCATATCCAACAGGTAGTATAGGGAACGTTTCAGTACTAGTTCACCTTCTTATTTTGTCGTCTAAAAAATCTCACGGTTTTATTTAGATACTCTCCTCATTCCCGCTATTTGCTTCTTCTGTGCTGTGGGTAAGTCAGCTCAGTCATTGATTACGAGGTGACGTTGTCCACGATGGAATGCACACGCACACCACATCGTTCGGTGGTAGGGTTGTCACTGGTGTCCTATCCCGGGTCCCGTGCCTGTGCCTCATTCTCACGTACTGTATCTACAGGATCATGTCTCATGCCTCTGACATCATGGAGGCCTCGGTCAACGAAAATACCGCCAGGTTGTCCAAAGCAGGTAGCATCCCGTCACTACGGAGTTGGACCGTGCCAAGGCAGAGCTGTCCAAGAGGGGTTTCCCGTTTACAGCATCGGCCAGAAAAGCGGAATTATACCGCCTACTCATGTCTTCTGCGAGTCTTCAACGTCAGGAGGAAGTCTCGATGGCCACAGTCCAGACCTCGCTCGCTCAGATTCACCTCATGCTAAATAATCTTGCGTCATCTGTCACGGACATCCAATCCAGACTGGACACAGTCGAGTCCTGGGGTGCTGTTCTCACTCCTCCGGGTCCAGAGCTGGCCATCCCGTCCACATCCGTTGCGGGGAAGAGCTAGATCTTTATTTGTTTAGAGTGACCGAATTGGGGTACAAATATGGTGGTAGCTCATTTTACGATTATCACTGCTCCTTTTCAGCTAAAGCCGCGGCGGCCCTCAGTCAATTTCAGTTTCTCACAAACTGGGCTAATATCGACACTGAGATATTTTGCAGACACTTTGCTGGTCTTAGGGCTCCTGCTTGTTCTCTGTGTCAATCCATCTACCACACAGCAGAATGGTGTCACAAAGCTGCCTCTAGTGCCGATATTAGCCCTCCCGCACAGCCGTCTAGGCACCCTGATCCCCTGCATGCCCCTGGTTTAGTCGACAAGTTGGGAAGGCCCATTCAATATCTCGGCAGATCACAGATCTGCAATAATTTCAACTTTTCCTCCTGCAATTATACCCAGTGTAGGCTGTTACATGTGTGTGTGAATTGTTTTAGAGCCCATCCCAAGTTAGTCTGTACATTAAAAGCGGATAAGTCGTACCTCAGTGTCCTTAACGTTGATTGTCTGCTGCACTTCCTACGCAACCACCACGACCCTAGCTTCGTTCAGTTCCTCATTTCAGGGTTTAGATCAGGTTTCCAAACTGGCCTAGTCGCCTTGCCTGAATCGTCTTATGAGTGCAGGAATTTATTGTCAGCCCCCTAAAAAGGTGGAAGGTCCGTCCCCAGTTATTACTTTCTTAGGTATCGTTCTGGACACAGTAAACATGGTCGCTAAATTACCTGAAAACAAACTGGACAGGATTAGGTTCACCCTCCACAATTTCACACAGACCAGAACCGTTAAAAAAAAATGTTTTGAATTACAGTCTCTTTTAGGCATGTTAAATTTTGCCATGCGAGTCATGCCCCAAGGTAGGCCGTTCGTGTCACGACTGCTAGCTCTCCTTCCTTCAGCTCCCTCCCAAGACAGCCTCGTATGCCTTGACGACCAAATAGTTGCCGACTTAGCCATGTGGGATTATTTTCTTAATAACTGGAATGGTATTTCTCTCCTCATCTCGGTGGTGTCCAATAGTTCCCCTATAGTCTTTTCTGATGCAGCTCCCAGTTCTGGATTCGCAGCCATTTTTGGCACACATTGGCTAGCGGACGTATGGCCTGACGAAGTCAAGATACTGCCAGGGTTTCTTCAGTCTTCAGCTTCCTGTGAGATTTACCCCTTAGTCGCAGCCGCTCATGTGTGGGGTCGCGAGTGGACGGGTCACACAGTGTTGTTCATTTCCGACAATGCAGCAGTTGTGGATATCCTAAATAACGGATTATCTAAATCCCTGCAGGTGTTGCCATTCCTCAGACGGCTAGTGCTTCTTTCATTTCAATACCAGTTTCGTTACACATGCTCACATATATCAGGACAGAAAAATGTTGCAGCTGATGTGCTGTCTAGAGCTAATTTTGGCCTTTTCTCGCAGGTATTTCCCGACGCAGACGCCAGTGGAGCCACAGTCCCTCCGTTCCCTTCACTGGTTTGGACATAAACTCTCACTTAGCTACAGCTCGTTCTCTACTGGCCAAGTCCCTGTCACCCAACACGGCCAGGGCTTATCAAACAGGATGGAGGGCATTTCTTAAATTTCAAGACAAATTTCCCCAAGGCGTCCTCGATTTTACCAACTACATCCTGGCCTTCATTGGTTATTGTCACTCTGAGTTGAATTTGTCGTACTCCACAGTCAAGTCTTACTTAGCCGGTGTACAGCATTTCCGAGCCTCTAGTGAACCGCAAGCTCCCTCACTGTTCTCCATTCACGTAGTCAAGGCTACACTCAGGGGACTTGAGAAATGCAATCCTAACACGCGGCCGGGCCGCCAGGCCATCACCGGGGAAAATATTTTATCAGCTGTCCGACATGTTAGACCATAGCCCTTTCGGAGCCCAGCAAAGTCTAGTGATAAAAGCAGCCATATACCTGGCTTTCTACGGCTTCCTTAGACCAGGAGAGTTTACCTCAGCCCGTAGCAGCCGCAGGTATCTGACTGTCGGACAACTGAAGACTGACACAGATAATTTCATTCTCTCGCTCATGTGCAACAAAACTTCACAGACAGGCCCTCCTACCCAGGTCACGTACTACCCACTCACCGCTGGTGCCCCGTTCAAGTATTTCATCAGTTGTTAAGTAGTATTGACAGTTCATCACCTCAGAGGCCACTGTTGCCTTTCAATGCCGCACACCTCACGAGTAGAGTTGAGCGGACACCTGGATGTTCGGGTTCGAGAAGTTCGGCCGAACTTCCCGAAAATGTTCGGGTTCGGGATCCGAACCCGATCCGAACTTCGTCCCGAACCCGAACCCCATTGAAGTCAACGGGGACCCGAACTTTTCGGCACTAAAAAGGCTGTAAAACAGCCCAGGAAAGGGCTAGAGGGCTGCAAAAGGCAGCAACATGTAGGTAAATCCCCTGCAAACAAATGTGGATAGGGAAATGAATTAAAATAAAAATTAAATAAATAAAAATTAACCAAAATCAATTGGAGAGAGGTCCCATAGCAGAGAATTTGGCTTCACGTCACCCACCACTGGAACAGTCCATTCTCAGATATTTAGGCCCCGGCACCCAGGCAGAGGAGAGAGGTCCCGTGACAGAGAATCTGGCTTCATTTCAGCAGAGAATCAGTCTTCATGTCATAGCAGAGAATCAGGCTTCACGTCAGCCACCAATGCAACAGTCCATTGTCATATATTTAGGCCCAGCGCCCAGGCAGATGAGAGAGGTCCCGTAACAGAGAATCTGGCTTCATGTCAGCAGAGAATCAGTCTTCATGTCATAGCAGAGAATCAGGCTTCACGTCACCCACCACTGCAACAGTCCATTTTCATAAATTTAGGCCCAGCACCCAGGCAGAGGAGAGAGGTCCCGTAACAGACAATCTGGCTTCATGTCAGCAGAGAATCAGTCTTCATATCATAGCAGAGAATCAGGCTTCACGTCAGCCACCAATGCAACAGTCCATTGTCAGATATTTAGGCCCAGCACCCAGGCAGAGGAGAGAGGTCCCGTAACAGACAATCTGGCTTCATGTCAGCAGAGAATCAGTCTTCATATCATAGCAGAGAATCAGGCTTCACGTCACCCACCACTGCAACAGTCCATTTTCATAAATTTAGGCCCAGCACCCAGGCAGAGGAGAGAGGTCCCGTAACAGAGGATCTGGCTTCATGTCAGCAGAGAATTAGTCTGCATGTCATAGCAGAAAATCAGGCTTCAGGTCAGCCACCACTGCAACAGTCCATTGCCAGATATTTAGGCCCAGCACCCAGGCAGAGGAGAGAGGTCCCGTAACAGAGGATCTGGCTTCATGTCAGCAGAGAATTAGTCTGCATGTCATAGCAGAGAATCAGGCTTCACGTCACCCAACATTGGAACAGTCCATTGGCATATATTTAGGCCCCGGCACCCAGACAGAGGAGAGGTTCATTCAACTTTGGGTAGCCTCGCAATATAATGGTAAAATAAAAATAAAAATAGGATTGAATGAGGAAGTGCCCTGGAGTACAATAATATATGGTTAAGGGGAGGTAGTTAATGTCTAATCTGGACAAGGGACGGACAGGTCCTGTGGGATCCATGCCTGGTTCATTTTTATGAACGTCAGCTTGTCCACATTGGCTGTAGACAGGCGGCTGCGTTTGTCTGTAATGACGCCCCCTGCGTGCTGAATACACGTTCAGACAAAACGCTGGCCGCCGGGCAGGCCAGCACCTCCAAGGCATAAAATGCTAGCTCTGGCCACGTGAACAATTTAGAGACCCAGAAGTTGAATGGGGCCGAACCATCAGTCAGTACGTGGAGGGGTGTGCACACGTACTGTTCCACCATGTTAGTGAAATGTTGCCTCCTGCTAACACGTTGCGTATCAGGTGGTGGTGCAGTTAGCTGTGGCGTGTTGACAAAACTTTTCCACATCTCTGCCATGCTAACCCTGCCCTCAGAGGAGCTGGCCGTGACACAGCTGCCTTGACGACCTCTTGCTCCTCCTCTGCCTTGGCCTTGGGCTTCCACTTGTTCCCCTGTGACATTTGGGAATGCTCTAAGTAGCGCGTCTACCAACGTGTGCTTGTACTCGCGCATCTTCCTATCACGCTCCAGTGCAGGAAGTAAGGTGGGCACATTGTCTTTGTAGCGTGGATCCAGCAGGGTGGCAACCCAGTAGTCCGCACACGTTAAAATGTGGGCAACTCTGCTGTCGTTGCGCAGGCACTGCAGCATGTAGTCGCTCATGTGTGCCAGGCTGCCCAGGGGTAAGGACAAGCTGTCTTCTGTGGGAGGCGTATCGTCATCGTCCTGCCTTTCCCCCCAGCCACGCACCAGTGATGGGCCTCGAGCTGCGTTGGGTGCCTCCCCGCTGTGACCATGCTTCATCCTCATCCTCCTCCACCTCCTCCTCATCCTCGTCCTCCTCGTCCTCCAGTAGTGGGCCCTGGCTGGCCACATTTTTACCTGGCCTCTGCTGTTGCAAAAAACCTCCCTCTGAGTCACTTCGAAGAGACTGGCCTGAAAGTGCTAAAAATGACCCCTCTTCCTCCTCCTCCTCCTCCTCCTCCTCCTCCTGGGCCACCTCCTCTTCCATCATCGCCCTAAGTGTTTTCTCAAGGAGACATAGAAGTGGTATTGTAACGCTGATAACGGCGTCATCGCCACTGGCCATGTTGGTGGAGTACTCGAAACAGCGCCACAGGGCACACAGGTCTCGCATGGAGGCCCAGTCATTGGTGGTGAAGTGGTGCTGTTCCGCAGTGCGACTGACCCGTGCGTACTGCAGCTGAAACTCCACTATGGCCTGCTGCTGCTCGTGGAGTTCCACCTGGTGGGCACGTCGCATATGAGGCGCTGAGCGGGAAGGCCGAAGTTACGCTGTAGCGCAGACAGGCGAGCAGCGGCAGGATGTGAACGCCGGAAGCGCGAACAGACGGCCCGCACTTTATGCAGCAGCTCTGACATGTCGGGGTAGTTGTGAATGAACTTCTGCACCACCAAATTCAGCACATGCGCCAGGCAAGGGATGTGCGTCAAACCGGCTAGTCCCAAAGCTGCAACGAGATTTCGCCCATTATCGCACACCACCAGGCCGGGCTTGAGGCTCACCGGCAGCAACCACTCGTCGGTCTGTTGTTCTATACCCCGCCACAACTCCTGTGCGGTGTGGGGCCTGTCCCCCAAACATATGAGTTTCAGAATGGCCTGCTGACGTTTACCCCGGGCTGTGCTGAAGTTGGTGGTGAAGGTGTGTGGCTGACTGGATGAGCAGGTGGAAGTAGAGGAGGAGGACGCCGAGAAGGAGGAGGTGACAACAGGAGGCAAAGAATGTTGCCCTGCGATCCTTGGCGGCAGAAGGACGTGCGCCAAACAGCTCTCCGCCTGGGGCCCAGCTGCCACTACATTTGCCCAGTGTGCAGTTAGGGAGATATAGCGTCCCTGACCGTGCTTACTGGTCCACGTATCTGTAGTTAGGTGGACCTTGCTACAGATGGCGTTGCGCAGTGCACACTTGATTTTATCGGATACTTGGTTGTGCAGGGAAGGCACGGCTCTCTTGGAGAAGTAGTGGCGGCTGGGAACAACATACTGTGGGACAGCAAGCGACATGAGCTGTTTGAAGCTGTCTGTGTCCACCAGCCTAAATAACAGCATTTCATAGGCCAGTAGTTTAGAAATGCTGGCATTCAGGGCCAGGGATCGACGGTGGCTAGGTGGGAATTTACGCTTTCTCTCAAATGTTTGTGAGATGGAGAGCTGAACGCTGCCGTGTGACATGGTTGAGACGCTTGGTGACGGAGGTGGTGGTGGTGTTGGTGGTACATCCCCTGTTTGCTGGGCGGCAGGTGCCAACGTTCCTCCAGAGGCGGAGGAAGAGGCCGAGGCGGCAGCAGCAGAAGAGGCCGAGGCGGCAGCAGCAGAAGAGGCCGAGGCGGCAGCAGCAGAAGAGGCCGAGGCGGCAGCAGCAGAAGAGGTAGCAGGGGGAGCCTGAGAGACTTCCTTGGTTTTAAGGTGTTTACTCCACTGCAGTTCATGCTTTGCATGCAGGTGCCTGGTCATGCAGGTTGTGCTCAGGTTCAGAACGTTAATGCCTCGCTTCAGGCTCTGATGGCACAGCGTGCAAACCACTCGGGTCTTGTCGTCAGCACATTGGTGAAGAAGTGCCATGCCAGGGAACTCCTTGAAGCTGCCTTTGGGGTGCTCGGTCCCAGATGGCGGCGGTCAGTAGCAGGCGGAGTCTCTTGGCGGCGGGTGTTCTGCTTTTGCCCACTGCTCCCTCTTTTGCTACGCTGTTGGCTCGGTCTCACCACTGCCTCTTCCTCCGAACTGTGAAAGTCAGTGGCACGACCTTCATTCCATGTGGGGTCTAGGACCTCATCGTCCCCTGCATCGTCTTCTACCCAGTCTTGATCCCAGACCTCCTGTTCAGTCTGCACACTGCAGAAAGACGCAGCAGTTGGCACCTGTGTTTCGTCATCATCAGAGACATGCTGAGGTGGTATTCCCATGTTCTCATCATCAGGAAACATAAGTGGTTGTGCGTCAGTGCAGTCTATGTCTTCCACCGCTGGGGAAGGGCTAGGTGGATGCCCTTGGGAAACCCTGCCAGCAGAGTCTTCAAACAGCATAAGAGACTGCTGCATAACTTGAGGCTCAGACAGTTTCCCTGATATGCATGGGGGTGATGTGACAGACTGATGGGGTTGGTTTTCAGGCGCCATCTGTGCGCTTTCTGCAGAAGACTGGGTGGGAGATAATGTGAACGTGCTGGATCCACTGTCGGCCACCCAATTGACTAATGCCTGTACCTGCTCAGGCCTTACCATCCTTAGAACGGCATTGGGCCCCACCATATATCGCTGTAAATTCTGGCGGCTACTGGGACCTGAGGTAGTTGGTACACTAGGACGTGTGGATGTGGCAGAACGGCCACGTCCTCTCCCAGCACCAGAGGGTCCACTAACACCACCACGACCATGTCCACGTCCGCGTCCCTTACTAGATGTTTTCCTCATTGTTATCGTTCACCACAACAACAAAAATATTATTTGGCCCAATGTATTGTATTCAAATTCAGCTGAATATAAATTTGAGGCCTAGTATTTAGGCGCTGGGTGACCGGTATAGATTTACTGACAGAATTAGACTTGGAAATGCACAGTAGCGTGTCTGTGAAGTTATTCTGAATGACCCTATGTGCACCTTGAATATTATATACCCTTTTAGGGATAGATTTCAAATAGCTCTGATACAGCAGAAACCACTAAATTATGAAATTGCTAAATTGGGAATTGTATTTCAACCCAGAACAAAAAATGTGCTTTGACGGACACTAAATAACTTGCCCAGCCAGAACAGTACAGCGGTAACGACAGATTTAGCGGGATATAAATTTGAGGCCTAGTATTTAGGCACTGGGTGACCGGTATGGATTTACTGACAGAATTAGACTTGGAAATGCACAGTAGCGTGTGTGTGAAGTTATTCTGAATGACCCTATGTGCACCTTGAATATTATATACCCTTTTAGGGATAGATTTCAAATAGCTCTGATATAGCAGAAACCACTAAATTATGAAATTGCTAAATTGGGAATTGTATTTCAACCCAGAACAAAAAATGTGCTTTGACGGACACTAAATAACTTGCCCAGCCACAACAGTACAGCGGTAATGACAGATTTAGCGGGATATAAATTTGAGGCCTAGTATTTAGGCGCTGGGTGACCGGTATGGATTTACTGACAGAATTAGACTGGGATATGGCCAAAAAATAACCACACTATTGCTGGTTAAATGCACTTGGTGTGACAGCTTGACCAACCACACTACTGAGGGTTAAATGCACTTGGTGACGGGCGCAGCTTGCCCCTGATGTAGTATATGGCCAAAAAATGAACAGACTATTGCTGGTTAAATGCACTTGGTGTGACAGCTTGACCAACCACACTACTGAGGGTTAAATGCACTTGGTGACGGGCGCAGCTTGCCCCTGATGTAGTATATGGCCAAAAAATAAACAGACTATTGCTGGTTAAATGCACTTGGTGTGACAGATTCACCCTGATGTAGGCTTTAGCCAAAAAACAACCACACCATTGAGGGTTAAATGCACTTGGTGACAGGCGCAGCTTGCCCCTGATGTAGTATATGGCCAAAAAATAAACAGACTATTGCTGGTTAAATGCACTTGGTGTGACAGCTTCACCCTGATGTAGGCTTTAGCCAAAAAACAACCACACCATTGAGGGTTAAATGCACTTGGTCGCAGCTTGTGCTGGCGCACCACAAGACACAAAATGGCCGCCGATCACCCCAGAAAAAAGTGACTGACAAACGGTCTGGGCAGCCTAAAAACAGTGAGCAATTGAGTATCAGCAGCTCAATGACCCACAGCTGCAGATCGATCAATAATCAAGTCCTTTGGAGGAGTTAATCTGCCTAATCTCGCCCTACTGTCGCAGCCGCAACCTCTCCCTATGCTAATCAGAGCAGAGTGACGGGCGGCGCTATGTGACTCCAGCTTAAATAGAGGCTGGGTCACATGGTGCTCTGGCCAATCACAGCCATGCCAATAGTAGGCATGGCTGTGACGGCCTCTTGGGGCAAGTAGTATGACGCTTGTTGATTGGCTGCTTTGCAGCCTTTCAAAAAGCGCCAAGAAAGCGACGAACACCGAACCCGAACCCGGACTTTTACGAAAATGTCCGGGTTCGGGTCCGTGTCACGGACACCCCAAAATTCGGTACGAACCCGAACTATACAGTTCGAGTTCGCTCATCCCTACTCACGAGCTCCCAATTTGTTTCACATGTTCGCTCCCTGATGGCCAACCTCGGCTTAGACCCGGCATCTGTCTCCGGCCACTCCTTCCGGATTGGCGCCGCTTCTGCAGCTTCCAAGAACAGAGTTCCTGCTCACGTCATCAGGAAATTAGGGCGCTGGCACTCCTCCTGTTATTCCAGATACATACCTCACCCGAACATTGAAATGTCTCACGCCTGTCAGAATCTTGCACTATAAATGCAGTTCGTAAATAAAGTTTCTGGTGGCTTGCTCTTTTGGCCTCCTTCAGTCATCCCTACGACGTTGCGGTTACGGCACATATCAAACCGTTTAGTTAACTACCAGTTAGGGTCCCGGTACAGGGGTAGCCCCGACCACAAGTTTTAAGGCCGATTCATTGGCCTGTATTTGTGGGAGGGGCTCTGCCATGCTATTTAGGTTCCATTCCCCCTCCCCTACATCCTACGTCTGCTCAACACACCCACCCTTCCCACCCTCCTTTTCATCATCTCACCAGGGGATGGCCTCCTTCAGTCATCCCTACGACGTTGCGGTTACGGCACAAATCAAACCATTTAGTTAACTACCAGTTAGGGTCCCGGTACAGGGGTAGCCCCGACCACAAATATATGTCAATCAATTTTCAGCTTTCAGAGGTGGTAGTACAAAGTTACAATATTAAAATGTGTTCCTATGTGTGCCCTAGTCACACATTCGGGATTTCATGAGGATTTTGGAGCAGTTTATGTGCCAAAATACTCATCAAATCAACTATAAACCACATACATTGCATGCGAATGGGGTTTTGTAATCTGTGTAGATTTTTTCCTTGCAAGCAAGGTATTTGTTGTAGATTCTGTACAGATTGGCCCCACACAGATCAATCCCATCAAATGGAGCAAATCCTTGAGCACAAAACTGCATATCTGTGGTATAAATCTGAGTGTCAGTCTCAGATTTCTGTCATGGATCCTCTGGTAAATATACATATCAAATTTGCCATAGGAAAATGAAACACATGTTAACATTGTCATAGATTACAGGGAGAGAATTTCAGTTACAATTCAAATTGACAATAATACTTACAGAATGATGCTATATACAGTACCCTAAGCATAAATAGTACCACTATACTGCACACAATTTCCTGCTTGCACCGCTTCTCTGATTAGCAGAATAAGAGCACAGGCTCTGCTTCAGAACAGCGTCTGTATTTTTATTTATTTTTTAAATAAAACAGTATACTGCAAACTATTAATTTTACATCAAGAGATTATGAAATGAAGACATGGTCTGAGTTAAAGGAGTTGTCCAGCTTAAAACAAAATGGCAGCTGTATTTGTGATAACATAGTGAAAAAATCCCTTCTCACCTTTTTAATCCCCTTCAGTTCCATTGGTCCACCACCAATTTACTATTGGGGTCATTTATCAAACTGGTGTTAAAGGGGTATTCCCATCTTCAGTGTTAATACTTACCTTCATCAAGCGCGACGTCCACTTCCTGCATTCGGCTGGGCTTGAGTGACGTGTTCTCCCGGCCAGGCCACGCTTGCGCAGGAGACTGAAGTTTTTCTCCCGGCCGCGCCGCGCAATGTCCTGAACAAGCACACAGTGCATGGGCCATGGTGACTTATTCCTGGCCTGTATAGTACAGAGCCGGCGTGAACGTTCACAGCTCTGTAATATACTGGCCAGTAAGAAGTCATCATGGTGCGTGCGCGTTCAGGACATTGCGCGGCCCGATCGGGAGAGAATCTTCAGTCTTCTGCGCAAGCGTGACCCAGCGGGATTCGACAGGAGAGGTGGCCGTAACCAGGGGAGACGAAAGACAACATCAGGTAAGAGGGGCCTTATTTTCTCAAAAAGGATGGGAATTGGGTAATAAAATGTATTTAGAAAAATGATCACTGTCAAATCATTAACATATTTAACAGTGATCATTATGATGGGAATACCCCTTTAAGTAGAACTGGCTTAGTTGCCCATATCAGCCAATGAGATTCTACCTTTCATTTTTGACAGCTCTTTTGGAAAATGAAAGCGGTCATTTTAGCATGTATAGCCATAAACCAGAGGTGAACCTTAGACCAGAGCGTAGATCGGCAGGGTTTGTGATAATGTACCTGTGTTGGCAATGCAGTGATTGCCATATCTCATGGAGGAATGCCTTACAGTTGCATAGCAGAAGCTGCTAGTCAAAGGTGATGTCAAATTGATGTTTAACAATGTCCTGTCTTATATTTTCTATGGTGGATGCTTGACATGCATGTTGTGATCAACTGTACCTTCTATCTCCTAACAGAAAGAACTTGGTGATAAACGATCGGAGAGCATCGATAAAGTCCGCCAACTTTTACCATTGCCAAAACAGACCTGTGATGTCATTACCTGTGAGCCCATGGGATCCCTCATTGACACAAAGGGCAACAAAATTGCTGGATTTGACTCTATTGACAAGAAACAAGTGAGACCATGCACTTTATGTAGATGACTGTCTCTTATAATTATTGCATGTTTTCTGCAAAGAGTAAATAGAAAAATATAAGGAGCATGCTTCTGACTTTTTAGTAGGACCTAAAATGTAGCCTCTCCATCCATTCTTCATATTTATATATTTTGGTTTGGTATATTGACTTGCTTATTTTCACAATCTGTGCACAGTCTGTATCTACAGCAGGCATGCTCAACCTGCGGCCCTCCAGCTGTTGTAAAACTACAACTCCCACAATGCTCTGCTGTAGTCTGATAGCTGTAGGCTGTTCAGGTATGCTGGGAGTTGTAGTTTTGCAACAGCTGGAGGGCCGCAGGCTGAGCATGCCTGATCTACAGTATAGAAAATGTCCACATACATTGCCCAGCTACATTAAGGAAAGTGCATACAGTGTAGGAAATGCAGTAATGATAATGTTGCTCTTTTTCATAGGGCCTTCAGGTTTCAAATAAACAGAAGGTATCTCCTTGGGACCTTTTTGATGGTCACAAAAACCCAGCTCCTCTCTCCTGGGCTTGGTTTGGAACCGTTCGTGTGGATAGAAAATCAATAAAATATGAAGAGCAGCATCACCTTCTTCTCTATCACACTCATCCAAAGCCCAAACCTCCAAGTTACTACCTGGAACCATTGCTACTTCCTCCAGAAGAAGAAGATGAGGAAGATGAACCTTCGACCCCAGTGTCTGCAGGCCTAGAGGGGAAGGCAACAGACTATTCTGATCCTGGTAAATCAATAAATGATGAAGAAAAGAAATCCAAAAGCAGAAAGCGCAAGAGCAAGGCCAACCCTCGAACAGATGTATGTTACTATTTAATTCCTTGTGTGCTCCTAATTTGTAGCAGAGCTCTTACACGTCCCAGCTTTAGACCACAGATCTTTGAATTAGTTTGTAGTTCATTTACTCAATCAAAAGCTGTTTTTTTTCTCATGTTCTTTGATGAGCAGCTCATCAAGATGAGAAAACTAGACTACAAAGTAGGAAGCATAGCATTTGATGGATTTATTGCCAAAATAATTATATACTAAAAACAGATGAAACACTGCAGTAAACACATAGAGGACATATCCACAGCTTAGATGTGTCTGCATAAAATAGATCAAATTATTCTCAATCAGTTCTGTAAAACCCAACTTAATGTTCTCCAATTTCTTTTCTGAAATTAACTCTCACAATATAATGTAGCTCTGCATAAACTTAACAGGAGACATTCTTTTTTTTTTTCCAATGAAAGCATTAACAAGAAATCATATATTAATATTAAAGGTTTTCTACAGGACTTATTCATTGATGACCTATCCTTACGATGGGTCATCAATATCAGTTCAGTTCCCCACACCCCAGGCGATCAGCTGTTTTTACTTTGACCAGGCACCAGATTTACACAGCTCCATATACTGTGCAGCGTCCATGCCGGGATATTGCAGCGATCCTCCTATTCACTGCGTATTACAGCTCACTGTACAGTTTGGTTATCTCTGCCTACACCTAACCCTCAATTACGAGGGTTATTCTGATCTCACCCATGAAAGGCTAAGATGAGTCCTACAGCAGTGAATAGAGAGGATGCTGCACATGCGCAATGTTTGTCCTGTCCCTAGCAAGGCCCTAATATAGGAGCAGGTCCCAGAGATTCAACCAGCAGCTGCTGGACATTTATGACATATACTATGCCATAAATGTCCTACACATGACAACCCCTTTAATAGCAGCTTCCTACTGTTTGCATAAAAGGGACTGCGCTGATTTTATAGCTTACAATACCTGATGTCAGATGTATAAAGAGGTATAAGTAGGGTTCTGTATACGGAGTTATTTGAGAGGAAGAGGCCATATAACTTTCTTGCACAGGTCTTCTGCTGTCTGTGTCCTCCCCTTGATATGCACAAGAAAACCATGGTTATCACTGACTTGCTGCATCTAGGTGCTCATGGTAGATTTGGGCCCCTTTGCAGGTTTTGCTTGTAGGGCCCCATGTTTGCGTGCTGTGCCTCTGTCAGCTATACTTAGAACAGTGAACTGTTCCTGTGAAGCTTATGCGGCTGCAGAACGTTAAAATGAGTAACAGTTGTGAAATATCCGAGTACATTTTTTGCAATGTTCATACATGTGCATTTAGTAAGAAGCAAGACGATGCCAAATATGCTGCACAATCTCAGACTGACATTTGGATCATGTTACATCCCCTCCACTGTCTCTCTGTACTCACTACAACCGCACAGACATTTCTGGTTCCTGAGGCTAGAGGTAAAAGTGGAGACCAGAAAGGAATGAAAAACCCACAAGTCTTTTCCATGATACAGATATGGAGGTTAAATTCTAATAAGCAATCCTCCATATACCTTAGACCAAGGATGCTCAACCTGTGGCCCTCCAGCTGTTCTAAAACTACAACTCCCACTATGCCCTGCTGTAGGCTGTTAGCTGTAGGCTGTCTAGGCATGCTGGGAATTGTAGTTTTTGAACAGCTGGAGAGCCGCAGGTTGGGCATCCCTACCTTAGACTGTAGGTAACAACCCTGGCATTGTGACCATTAGATTGCCAGCTTGTGCCCTATCCGGGACTTGTTAACTGTTCATGTAAAACTGTGATACATAGGAAGCAGAAAGGGGACCTGATGAAAGTTATGGCAGTGCAACCTATGGTAATTATTCCAGCCATTGCTGTTTTGCCACTTTTTTGCTGCTTACTTGCTGCAGTGCTTTTCCTCCCTATCTGATGTGCATTTTTCTCTGCGGAGAATCTGCAGCACACTAACCACATGTGAACCCACACTCAGAGAGGTTATTACAGTTAATAAAGAGCATTCATTTCACATGACATTTTTACATTGAGCTCTATGTGCAGCGTGCCCTCTGAGGAGCAGGTGCAGAAGATGTTAGTGGCCCGTGTTGTGGGTCACGGTGTCCTACCTCAGACTGTTGCTCCCTGGGGTTCGATACAGTCAAAAAAATGATACTGAAAGGGACCAGGCAGAGATTGTAGAACAAAAAATGTCTCTCTTTACTGAGTGCAAGAAACAGATAGCAGCACCTCCAACAGCAGTTCATAGTGCAATTCTTTCCTCCCAGATAATGGATTATGGCGGCTGGCAATGTGGGAGAAGAAAACACTCAGAAATTTGCTAGCTGACAAAGTCTTTCTCTGGATTCCCTTCCCTACGGCTTTACTCGGGCACCTGTGGCTATATGTGTCCATTGTGTGATGCAGGCTTCTAGCTATGCCTGCCCTGAACTTTGATGGTGTCTGAATGTATTTCCCACCACCTTGCAGTAAAGTCTTGATAGCTTGATTGCTTGATCACTTAACACAACTATGCTGTACAAATCTTCTATGGCCCAGGGCCCTGCAGTCTCTCTGAGTCAATTATATCCTCTTAGATGGGCCAACTCTGTGATCCACCTGGACTAGGGGAGCAGAGGATGGATCGCATGCTCCCTCACTGATCAACTTTCCTCTCTAAAAGTGACTCTCAACTTGCTCTGCCCCACCATTGGCAGGAAGTTGGACCAGCCCTGTCCTACCATGTTTCTATATGGATATGCATGCAAACATTGCACAGCTGTGGAAGACAAAGGGGGCAATTTATCAAACTGGTGTTAAGAAGAACTGGTTTAGGTGCCCATAGCAACCAATCAGATTCCTCCTTTCATTTTTTAAAGGAGCAGTCAAAAATGAAAGGTGGAATCTGATTGGTTGATATGCGCAACTAAGCCAGTTCTACTTTACACTGGTTTGATAAATCACCCCCAAAGTATTGAAATAATGTGCATTACAGACTAAGGCCTCCTGCACACGAACATGTGCCCCCCGTGGCTGCGGGCAGCAATGCACGAACACCTACCGCGGGGCAGCCGCAGCGGATCGCGGACTCATTCACTTTAATGGGTTCGCGATCCGTCCATTCCTCAATAAGATAGGACATGTTCTATCTTTTTGCGGAACGGAAGTACGGGACGAAACCCCACGGAAAAACAATGAGGCCGTCTGTGCCCCTCTACCTGATATCTTTGCCAGTTACAGACTGCTGTAAATTTCAGCTATAATTCATGCCAGTTTTATGGCATGGATTATGACAAATGTGTTTGCCAAAGACACCCTTTCCCTTGTACTGAGCCCACCCACCTTTTTGAAAAGTGCAATGTGCAGTGTAAAATTCCACTAAATTACACATTTTTGTGCAAATTGTCGCTTTTCTACCCCAGAAAACTGGCATGAAGATTTAATAAATTCCTCCTGTCCTATATCAGCAAATATAGTCATTTATGTAGTTATTCTTCCTTATTATATAGCACTACCATATTCTGCAGCACTGTATAGAGAATGCCATCAGACATACCAGTCCCTGCCTCCATGGGGATCACAATCTAATTTCTCTATCTCAAACACAAGCACTTCCAGATGAAGTAAAAATGCTGAAGCATCTTTTCTTAAAACTCTGCCTTGTGAAAGATTCTCATCTCTTTCTCCTGGAAATGCACTGAAATAAATTCACAACTGGGTGTTACCCAGCCCCTTGTCAATACAGAGTGCCGCTAAATACTCTGACTCAGCATGGATTGGACCATGTGGAAGGGCGGACAAGCCCTCCTCAACCCATTTCTGACTCTTGATTTTCCCTTTTTATTCCCGGCCTTCCCAGAGCCATAATTTTACTTTTTTATATTTCCCTTCACATAGCCGTGTGGTGGCTCATTTTTTGCAGGGCAAGTTTTACTTTCTAATATGGAACCACTAAATATTGTACAAACCGGATTCCAAAAAAGTTGGGACACTAAACAATATGTGAATAAAAACTGAATGCAATGATGTGGAGATGGCAAATGTCAATATTTTATTTGTAATAGAATGTAGATGACAGATCAAACGTATAATCCGAGTAAATGTATCATTTTAAAGGAAAAATACGTTGATTAAAATTTTCACGGTGTCAACAAATCCCCAAAAAGTTGGGACAAGTAGCAATAAGAGGCTGGAAAAAGTAAATTTGAGCATAACGAAGAGCTGGAAGACCAATTAACACTAATTAGGTCAATTGGCAACATGATTGGGTATAAAAAGAGCTTCTCAGAGTGGCAGTGTCTCTCAGAAGCCAAGATGGGTAGAGGATCACCAATTCCCACAATGTTGTGCAGAAAAGATAGTAGAGCAATATCAGAAAGGTGTTACCCAGCGAAAAATCTATCATCATCAACTGTGCATAACATCATCCGAAGATTCAGAGAATCTGGAACAATCTCTGTGCGTAAGGGTCAAGGCCGTAAAACCATACTGGATGACCGTGATCTCCGGGCCCTTAAACGACACTGCACCACAAACAGGAATGCTACTGTAAAGGAAATCACAGAATGGGCTCAGGAATACTTCCAGAAACCATTGTCAGTGAACACAATCCACCGTGCCATCCGCCGTTGCCAGCTGAAACTCTACAGTGCAAAGAAGAAGCCATTTCTAGGCAAGATCCACAAGCTCAGGCGTTTTCACTGGGCCAGGGATCATTTGAAATGGAGTGTGGCAAAATGGAAGACTGTTCTGTGGTCAGACGAGTCACGATTCGAAGTTCATTTTGGAAATCTGGGACGCCATGTCATCCGGACCAAAGAGGACAAGGACAACCCAAGTTGTTATCAACGCTCAGTTCAGAAGCCTGCATCTCTGATGGTATGGGGTTGCATGAGTGCGTGTGGCATGGGCAGCTTGCATGTCTGGAAAAGCACCATCAATGCAGAAAAATATATTCAGGTTCTAGAACAACATATGCTCCCATCCAGACTTCATCTCTTTCAGGGAAGACCCTGCATTTTTTAACAAGATAATGCCAGACCACATTCTGCATCAATCACAACATCATGGCTGCGTAGGAGAAGGATCCGGGTACTGAAATGGCCAGTCTGCAGTCCAGATCTTTCACCTATAGAGAACATTTGGCGCATCATAAAGAGGAAGGTACAACAAAGAAGGCCCAAGATGATTGAACAGTTAGAGGCCTGTATTAGACAAGAATGGGAGAGCATTCCTATTTCTAAACTTGAGAAACTGGTCTCCTCGGTCCCCAGACGTCTGTTAAGTGTTGTAAGAAGAAGAGGAGATGCCACACAGTGGTGAAAATGGCCTTGTCCCAACTTTTTGGGGATTTGTTGACACCATGAAATTCTGATTCAACATATTTTTCCCTTAAAATGGTACATTTTCTCAGTTTAAACTTTTGTTCCGTGATTTATGTTCTATTCTGAATAAAATATTAGAAGTTGGCACCTCCACATCATTGCATTCAGTTTTTATTCACGATTTGTATAGTGTCCCAACTTTTTTGGAATCCGGTTTGTATATCATGAAGTGGGAAGCTAATAAAAAATCCAAATGTGGTGGAATTGGAGGAAAAAAACAAGCAATTCTGCCACAGTTTTATGTGTTTTGTTTTTATGGAAGGCAAAACCTTCATTCTCTGTTTCAGTTCAATTAGGCCTCATGCACACGACCGTTGTTTTGGTCCGGATCCATGTGGCTTGGATGCAGACTTATTCACTTCAATGGGGTCGCAAAAGATGCGGACAGCACCCTGGACAAGAATAGGCAGTTATATCAGTTGATGTCCGTGCCGTTCTGCAAATTGCGGAACGCACCCAGACGCCATCCGTGTTTTGCGGATCCGCAATTTGCAGACCGCGAAACATACAACAGTCATGTGCACGAGGCCTTACAGTAATGTTTTAATACTTTAAAAAAAAATCTTTGCTTTGTCATATTCTGACCCCTATTACGTTTTTTTTTAATGGTTATCTCTATGGAGCTGCGTGAGGCCTATTTATGTAGCGATCTGTAGTTTTTATTGATATCATTTTGATTTTCATCACTTTTTATTCCATTTTTATTTTTGACGTGCTAAAACAATATCAAATTGGCCGTTTTAATTTAGCTTTTTTGTTACACCGTACAGCATAAGTATTTTTATAGTACAAATGTTTTGGATTATAGCAATGCTAATGATGTTTTTTTTTTATTGCTTACTTATTTTCATTTTTAATATGGAGAAAGGGGTGTGATATGAATTTTTATACTTTTAATATATTTTTGACATTTTAAAAAACTTTTTTTTTTTTTTACTTTTATTTCAAGTCCACCTAGGGGACTTAAACATGCAATTGTCAGATCTCTTCTTCTGCAGATTGCAATTATCTTTTAGCATTGCATGGGAGATTGACTCTAGCAAGCGTCAGAGCCTTCAGAAGGCCAGAGGCTGCCACAATAACTGAATGGCTCCCTCGATCTCAGCACAGGGAAGCCATACGGGCTAAGCACTGGAATTTCACTGCCCAGATGTGGTGGTCACACCTTATCATTGCATCTGAGGGGTTAAATATCCGTAAAACAGCAGAAACCTAGCAGCTATGGTGTCCGCTCATGCATGTATAGCGAAGGTTGGGAAGGGGTTAAAGTGTGACTTTTGATATGTCATAGTAACCTATGAAAGGTTTTTATCTGTGGGGTCCAAGTGCTGAAACCCCAGCTGATCACTAAAGTAAGGAGAAAGAAGCACTCAGATGACTAGAGACGGACTCTGTCTGAGTGCTTCTAACTCAGGACTTGGACCCCCAGCGATCAAAACTAGAGATGAGCGAATTCGATTCTGCTGCTTCTCCAAATAAATTTTACAAAAAAAATCAGCTTTGTGACAAATTACTTAGTCACGAAGCGCATTTCTTTGTAAGTAGTGGGTGCAATGATCACGGCATCTGACATTAAATTGTAAAATAAAAAAATAAATAAAATCATACTTACCTCATCTATTTGATTGCGAGGAGCTGGCCACCGCCATCTTGACTGAATATCCAGAGCAAAATCTTGCACGGCCCATGATGACATCGACATGTCATCCAGCATCATACATCATACGTCACCGTGCATAGGGTTTTCTGTGGGATCGTTACTCAAGATGGCGGTGGCCGGCTCTTTACCCTCAAACGGATGAGATTTTTTTACCACCTGTAAGGCATCGTCTCTTTTCAAGGGGTCACACTCACAGATATCTCGACAGACAATGGATTTTCATGTACAAACTGTGCAATTGTTTCGTCACTCTTCTCATACAGGATAGCCCAGTTATACATCAGTGGGTGGGGTGAGGTTCCCGCACCGTCAACACATAAAACACAAATAAACTCCTGCCCGTCTAGGCACTACCTAAATAAAATGCGTCCCTACCTCACTCGTAGAACAAAGTTCAAACATGGACATCATATGCGGCTTTCCTCAGCCAACATCAATCCAGCAGCCTCCAGACTGTAGCAATTACAGTACCTTTTGGGGGATTGTGGTCCAGTAGTCCTCCCGATTCTAGCCTAGTGACTCTTTTTTTCCACAGGCTTCACTGCATCCCAAAAACTTCAGGCTATACCCTGGTCTTGTGGCCCCTCAGCCTTGCTAGCTGAGCCCACACACCCAGAGTCTCAGCAGGACTCTGCTTCACAAACACTCTTTCTCTCTCTCCCCAGACTGACACACTGGGAGGTGCTTTATGTCGGCCTGATTACAGCAGGCCTCACCTGCGATCACCTCAGGTGACAGGAAAACATGCCCTGGCCCGGAATGAGGGGGTGGATTGGAAGGTCCCATTGCCAAACCTACCATCCCAATCCAATAAAATCCAGCCCTGAACAAATAAATAAAATAGCTTCAGCAACTAGGTTTTCTGAAGCCAGCACCATCTTCCTGGACTTCACTTATCTCACCTAGATGAGATATTCACCCCTTCCAGGGCTTCACCGTACACATCACTGTTCACATTGCCACACACCATTTAGGGAAAATCGATTTGTTACCACAAAGCATAAGGAAATTTGGCTTTGGGGCAAATCAAATTTTTCCTAAACGCTTAACATTAATCCAAACCTTTGATATGTCACTATACAACATATCTATAGTTTTATGAAAGTACAGGTGCACTTTAAGAGTTTACAAAGGTGTAATATGTTTGCATGTAATATTATTATAAATTCAAAGGACATGACTGAAAATTTACCATACTGTACAGAAGAATGCCCAGTCACCTGTCTGAAAGGAACAGCAAGGGGGGTGTCAGTCCTCTGCTCTGTTCGCTCCTATGACATTATCAGCCCTGGTGATAAATACTTTTTATGGGATATCTGCTTTAAATGAGTTGTTTGAGTAAGATCTATCTTGTTTCTAATCAGAGAGTATATAATACTGGATTGTATTAATTAACAAGCCTAAAAACATAAATGCAGGTCTCTGCAAACAAAAAAATGACCCATGTTATCTTTATGTCTTATAGGAATATCCTCAAAATACTGTATATCGAGCCCCACCAAATTTTTCACCCCTGTCATCTCAAATGTTACATCAGACTCCAGTTAGTACATGGAGTTACAATGTTGCAGGGCAGCAACAGGCGAACTTCTACTTGCAGAATCCATCCTTCATATCCGGTATGTATCGTAACTATACTTGGAGTCTTTTATTACTTCATTATGGTGACAGTTCTGGCACTCCAGGACTGCATTTGAAGGGAATCTGTCACCTGGATAATCAATATTAAAGCAAATGTTTGTCCTTACAGCACTTCAGACCTTCTTTCCATAGGTTTTATTTTTCCTTGGAGCTTGCTTTATATCTTCATAAAAATCCACTTTTATCCTTATGCTAATGAGACAGTAAGGTGCCCAGAGGGGTGTTATTTCATTTAAAATGTGCCCAAGAACACCCTCCATCAAGTGCCCAGGCCTGCCCCCCTACAAAGCCCAAGCACGCCTCTCTCTTTGCTCATACACTACACCCCTAGCATCAGCCTTAACTGTTTCACTGGGCAAGCCCAGTGACGTTTTTGGGGCATGCCCAGTGAAACGGTTGATGCTGATGCCCTCTGTTAAGTTGGAAGAGTGCAGGCTCCAGCACTGTTCGTCACTGCGCCTGTTGGTGATGCTGAAGGGAAAGGGTGGGCAGGGTTATCGGCTACTAGCGACGTAACCAGGTAGATGGGCCCGAAATATTTTTGATCAATTATATTCGCAAAGAGCTTCTAGCTGCATTTGCAGTAAGTATGACCACCAAGTATTTATTCTTTCAGTGTTTGCTTATATCTTTGTGCAATTGACTAGCAGAGTGCTGTTACCTGTAGTTCTACTAATCCAATTGTGTTTCAGCCAAGGTAGCGTGCACCTGCGTTCTCATGTTCACTTATTATGGAGGTGCTGGTTCGTTTATTTTTTCAATATAGTCAAGCAGTCCTACCAAAATCAGCAGGTTACATACAAAATGTCAAGGGCCTCAAGTGGTAGGCTAGTTTCACACTAGCTCTAAATTGTCCGGCAGGCTGTTCTGACAGAGGTACAGCTTGCCGGAGTTCATTATATCCTAGCTTTCCCAAACAAAGATTGACTGTATTGGGATTGCCTGTTTTCGACATTAGTGCCAGACAAAAAAAACCAGGTCTCATTATAGTCAATGCCGTTTCCAGCTATGCTGGATATGATGAACTCTGGCTGGCTGTACCCCTGCTAGAAAAGCCTTCCCGCCGATTTTACTGCTGGTGTCAAATTAACCTTTTTTTATCCGAACTAAAGGGGTCATCCAACCCCTATAATGTCCCCCAAAGTGCCCGGGCACCTCATACAGGTTATACTTACCCCGCTCTCCAGCACCCGCAATGCTATGGAGGCTCGTCCCCGTTGCAGCTTGCTATTGGCTGACAGATCTGAGGCTTTGTGCCGTGCTGGAGGGTTGAGAGCTGCATGCTGGGGAAACAGGCCCCCTAAAGGCTGCTGTGGACTACTGGAGGCAGAACTGCCAGCAAGGTGACTTGTGGTATATGAACTTTCCATTGTGTGTGAATTAACACCAAGACTGCAAAGTTACAGTACGCACTGTTTTCTGCAATAAACACTGAATAAACACTGACGTTTACCAGAGCGAAAACCCACAATATAAAGATAACACATAATCCAAATGACTAGTATCACTGGCCTGGGCGTGGCTAAGCCCATGTCACTTCAATGGGGCTTACCTGTACCAGGGGCAGTGATACTATTCGTGAAGTCACTGGACTTGAGAAGGCCGAGGTGCTACTGCCAGCTCTGCTTCCTTCTCAAACAGCTGATCAGCGGGGTCCAGGGTGTCAAACCCCAGCCGATCAGATGCCAATGATCTATCCTCTGGATAGATTATTAGTAAATAAAAAAAAGCTGCAGAACCTCTTTAAGTTACACTCAAGTAAGACTGAACTACTTAAACCTACAGTACTGTGTAAAAGTTTTAGGCAGGTGTGAAAAAAGTCTTGCAAAGTAAGAATGCTTTTCAAACATAGAAGTGTTTGTTTATTTTTATTAATTATGACAATGCAAAGGAGAAATGTAAATCAGATCAATATTTGGTGTGACCACCCTTTGCCTTTAAAACAGCATAATTTCTTCCAAGTACTCACACACCTTTTGAAGGAACTTGGCAGGGAGGATGTTCCAAACATCTTGGAGAACTAACCACAGATCTTCCGTGGATGTAGGCATTCTCCAATCCTTCTGTCTCTTCATGTAATCTCAGAAAGACTTGATGACGGGGAACATCCTTGTTCTTCTTTACCCTGAGGATAGGTCATCAATATCAGATCGGAGAGGGTCCAACTCCTGACATCCCTGTCTATCAGCTGTTTGAAGAGGTTGCCTCGCTCGTATGAGCAAAGCCTTCTCTTCACTGTTTATCTGCTTACCATCGCAACTGTAGAGGAGAGCAGTGTAATTACAACTATGCCATCTCATTCACTTCAATGGAACAGCTCCTTCCTATTCAAGTGAATAGAAAGAAGCCATCCCATTAAAGTAAATCAAATTTTCCCAATCAGGTATGGAGAGCAGGTGTAATTACTGCGCCCCGAGTTGAGGTGAGTATGTATTTTTTTAAGCCCTGATAGGCTGAATGTGACCCTCAGATGCCACGATCAGCGCTGAACGCAGATCTAAGGTGTTAAATGACCGGGGCGTGGCGAAATCGCCGTTCCCCGTAAATACGCCCACTCCATACAATGGAAAGTGATTTGTTACAAAGTAATTCATAAAAAATCTAATTTATTGTTGAAGTTCGGTGAAGCAACTGAATCAAATTTTTGAAAACTTCGCTCATCACTAATTATGACCTACTGTATCCTGATCATAGGTTATCAATATCAAAAGCGGACAACTACTTTTATGACATTGGCTGTATGTTTAGGGTCTTTGTCTTGCTGCTAAATTTATTTGGAACCATGATGAATAAGTATGTGCTTGTACCAAGCTGAAAAAGCACAAATAAATGGGCAACATTGAGGACTGCAGACGCAGTGGTCAGTCAGAGAAACTTAGTGCAGCAGATGAAACATATATCATGTTTTCAGTACTCCCCTTCAAAATTGGTAGATGTCTAGCAGTGCCATCAGCTCATAACTGGCAGAAACCAGTGGTACCCAGGTACACCTATCACCCATCTACTGTTGGAGAAGTCTGTCCAGAAGTGATGTGCATGGAAGAATTGCGGCAAAAAGCTGGCAGTAGGTGCTCTTGAGTGATAAGTCTAAATTTCAAATATCTGGCTGTATCAGAAGGCCATTTGTTCGCCAAAGAGAATGGTACAATAATGAGTGTCTGCAGGAAGCAGTGAAGTATGGTGGAGGAGGTTCTTTGCAAGTTTGGGGTTGTATTTCAGCAAATGTAGTTAGTCAGGATTAATGGTGTCTTTAATATTGAGAAATACTGGCAGATACATATTCATCATGCAATACCATCAGGTAGGCATCTGATTGGTTCCACATTTATTCTGCAGCTGGACAACAACCCCAAACATAGAGCAATGTCATTAAGAACTATTTTCAGCATAAAGAAGAAAAATTGGGGTCATTTATCAAACTAGTGTAAAGTAGAACTGGCTTAGTTGCCAATGAGATTCCACCTTTCATTTTTGACAGCTCCTTACCAGTTTGATAAATGACCCTAAATGAGTACTGGAAGTTATGATATGGCCCCAGTGCCATGATCTCAAAATCATCAAGTCTTTCTGGGATTACATAAAGAGACAGAAGGATTGGAGCAAGCCTACATCCACAGAAGATCTGTGGTCAGTTCTCCAGGATATCTGGAACAACCTCCCTGCCAAGTCTGTTTTGAAAGAAAAGAGTGGTCTCCCCAAATTTTGATTGGATTTCTCTTTTGTTCATTCACTTTGCATTTTGTTATATGATAAGAAAAAAACACTTCTATTTTTGAAAGTATTTTTACTTTGCAGCATTTTTTTCAAGACCTGCTTGAAGCTTTTGCACAGTATATGAATGTATATTGAAAAATACCGTATATATCATAACCATTGTATAATACCCTACGTTTTATTTTGTGGAGCTTTATTTTCCAGATATTATTTAGTTATGTGTATAATGTCATGTTTTCAAGACTTCTTTACCTGTTGACTGGTTCATGCTGTGCACATATTAGATACACAAGTAATGGCACTCTACTTTGCTCCGTGCTATATACTGTATATTTGCAGCTGACATGTTATTCATATTCCTACTGTAGCTGGCTGCAGAATGGATCCTGCGGGTCCGTTTCTTCCTACAAACACAAAGCAAGCACTGTCAAACATGTTGCAAAGACGGTCGGGCACAGTCATGCAGCCTCCCTCCATGCATGTGATCGGCTCTCAACAGCAGCTATTACAGATAAAACTATTACAGCAGCAGCAACAACGACTCCTTCGGCAGCACGTACAAGCAAGAACACTTCAGCAGGTACCTCTGTAATATGTTCCTATCACATTGTACCAGTCAGTGCGTTCGCTTTTTTACTTTTGTAGTGATGCATAGAAACTCGAATGACCTCACCAAGGAGGATGTAGGCCAGATGTTGCCACATCATGACTTGAGACAGGATAAATTGTTACCTAATCCCCTCTCCGCATGTGTTGTGTTCTCTCTTGACAGGAAGGACAAATTGGATGTTTAAAGAAACAATAACTCCAATCATGTTTATACACATGTCGCCATGATAATGGCAATATAACGCACACTTATGCTTTCTATGATGCTAAAATCACAGACCTAATTGAATTGATCTGCACAGTGTATTATAGTCATAATTCCATCTTCCCGTGACAAACGTTATATTTAGCTTAAAGGGATTCTGTCATGACATTTTAGCCCTATAACCTAAACATATGGCCAGGTCCGTACAAAAAACATGAATCCGAAACTGTACTTATTAAATCTGCCTGTGGCTCTATTAGCACATAAAACAGCTTTTTATTACCGGGTGCCCAAGGGGACGTCAGTTAATACCGGGTGCCCGGCCGTCTGGTGCCCAGCGCCTCCTTCCCAGTCTTAATCACCGCCCTCCTCATGTCAGCGCTGCCTCCGCCAGATCCGGTCGGCCCTCTGCTAGATCTGGCGTCTGCGCACTGGGAAGGAGGCGCTGGGCACCAGACGGCCGGGCACCCGGTATTAACTGACGTCCCCTTGGGCACCTTAGGTAGGCTATTGACCGGTTATAAAAAGCTGTTTTATGTGCAAATAGAGCCACAGGCAGATTTAAAAAGTACAGTTTTGGATTCATGTTATTTGTACGGACCTGGCCATATGTTTAGGTTATAGGGCTAAAATGTCATGACAGAATCCATTTAATAAATCTCTATAGTCCTGCGACTGGTATATCTGGGCCATAAAAGGTAATAGTAGAATTATGGAATATACAGGGAGTGCAGAATTATTAGGCAAATGAGTATTTTGACCACATCATCCTCTTTATGCATGTTGTCTTACTCCAAGCTGTATAGGCTCGAAAGCCTACTACCAATTAAGCATATTAGGTGATGTGCATCTCTGTAATGAGAAGGGGTGTGGTCTAATGACATCAACACCCTATATCAGGTGTGCATAATTATTTGGCAACTTCCTTTCCTTTGGCAAAATGGGTCAAAAGAAGGACTTGACAGGCTCAGAAAAGTCAAAAATAGTGAGATATCTTGCAGAGGGATGCAGCACTCTTAAAATTGCAAAGCTTCTGAAGCGTGATCATCGAACAATCAAGCGTTTCATTCAAAATAGTCAACAGGGTCGCAAGAAGCGTGTGGAAAAACCAAGGCGCAAAATAACTGCCCATGAACTGAGAAAAGTCAAGCGTGCAGCTGCCAAGATGCCACTTGCCACCAGCTTGGCCATATTTCAGAGCTGCAACATCACTGGAGTGCCCAAAAGCACAAGGTGTGCAATACTCAGAGACATGGCCAAGGTAAGAAAGGCTGAAAGACGACCACCACTGAACAAGACACACAAGCTGAAACGTCAAGACTGGGCCAAGAAATATCTCAAGACTGATTTTTCTAAGGTTTTATGGACTGATGAAATGAGAGTGAGTCTTGATGGGCCAGATGGATGGGCCCGTGGCTGGATTGGTAAAGGGCAGAGAGCTCCAGTCCGACTCAGACGCCAGCAAGGTGGAGGTGGAGTACTGGTTTGGGCTGGTATCATCAAAGATGAGCTTGTGGGGCCTTTTTGGGTTGAGGATGGAGTCAAGCTCAACTCCCAGTCCTACTGCCAGTTTCTGGAAGACACCTTCTTCAAGCAGTGGTACAGGAAGAAGTCTGCATCCTTCAAGAAAAACATGATTTTCATGCAGGACAATGCTCCATCACACGCGTCCAAGTACTCCACAGCGTGGCTGGCAAGAAAGGGTATAAAAGAAGAAAATCTAATGACATGCCCTCCTTGTTCACCTGATCTGAACCCCATTGAGAACCTGTGGTCTATCATCAAATGTGAGATTTACAAGGAGGGAAAACAGTACACCTCTCTGAACAGTGTCTGGGAGGCTGTGGTTGCTGCTGCACGCAATGTTGATGGTGAACAGATCAAAACACTGACAGAATCCATGGATGGCAGGCTTTTGAGTGTCCTTGCAAAGAAAGGTGGCTATATTGGTCATTGATTTGTTTTTGTTTTGTTTTTGAATGTCAGAAATGTATATTTGTGAATGTTGAGATGTTATATTGGTTTCACTGGTAAAAATAAATAATTGAAATGGGTATATATTTGTTTTTTGTTAAGTTGCCTAATAATTATGCACAGTAATAGTCACCTGCACACACAAATATCCCCCTAAAATAGCTAAAACTAAAAACAAACTAAAAACTACTTCCAAAAATATTCAGCTTTGATATTAATGAGTTTTTTGGGTTCATTGAGAACATGGTTGTTGTTCAATAATAAAATTAATCCTCAAAAATACAACTTGCCTAATAATTCTGCACTCCCTGTAGAAGTATACAATCCTTCTAGGATTGAGACGCAAGTGATCTTTTTATTTTTACTAAAAACTAGTATGAGCTGAGAGTCATAGTAATGATATTAGGACTAGGTCATTAGAGTCAATATATAAGCAAATAATGAAACCAGTGTTGAACAAAGTATTCAAAAATTTGATTTGGCTGCTTTGCCAAATTTTACAAAAAAATTTGCTTTGTGACACAAGAAAATTATGTTTGACGACACCCCCTGTCATTGTACCCATCAGATGCCACGTTTATGGCTGATCACGGCATCTGATAGCACTATTACAGTGTGAAATGTAAAAAATAAAATAATAAATGACATCATACTTATCTCATCCATTTGTTCCAAATGGATGCCGGCAACCAGAATCTTGATTAAAGATCTGGCGCGAAATCTTGCGCGGCCCAGGATTTTGTGTGAGATCTTCAATCAAGATGGCAGCAGCCAGCTCATTGCGAGCTAATAGGTAAGTATGATTTTTTTTGTTTTTTTTATACCATTTTAGGGAAAATCCATTCGCTACCACGAAGTATGAGGAAAGGCTTTGCAGCAATTTTCCCTGAAATTCAGATTGTGGACTTCGATTCGCTCAACAGTAAATGAAACCTTGAAAATGGAACCGGTCGTTCATATAGTCTAATTATTATGACACGCAGCCTTGTATTAGTATTCGTGTGTATCTATTGCCTATATATTGATGAGTAAAGCCATGATAGCATTTATAGTAATAAGATGCAGCTTGAAAAGCTCATCCCTGACACCCTCTAGAAAGACCTGCTAACTTGTCATTTTAGAAAACATTCCTACCCTTCCAAATAAATAAGGATTGTTTTGGGGAATATTAGAATTTATTTTAAGAAGACTAGAAACTTTCTATAAAATTCCTGTTTTTATTACCAGAAAAGCGTCACCTTGTTACATGACTCTTTGAACATCTCACGGGACTAATGCCAACCGTTGAACCCCTGTCAACTCCATTCTAGTTGTAATTTGCACCCATTGAATGTTATACACAAAAATATACTCGAGAAGGGGGCAAGCTACATAAACACATAGACATATGTGACACGAGCTGACCCCTTTGCATTTTTACTGCTTGATAAACAGTAATAATCACAATGTTTGTGTTGCTCCAAAACCTACATCAAACCTGAAGCATTTGCAAGGACATATATTCCAGATGTCACGTCCAGCAAGACAAACTGGGAAAACATTTCATGTAAGACAAAAAGTTCTCTGTTTTCATAACACTCGTCATACAAAATAATTCATTCCCCCTTTTCCTCAGATAATATAAAATATTATGATAGTCTGACTTATGGCCTTGAGCGGGAAATACAGAGTCCACTTACTGACTGTCTCCACTCGGACTAGCTTTATTTTTATAGTCATAGTCTATACGTTTTCTTAGATAGACTGCTCCCATTATTTTCTTTAGGACTCAGTAGTTGTTATCATGAACATAAGAGTGTCAGGCGTATCCTTGGTCTTTAGGAAAGGGTCACTTGAGGAATTCTCTGTAAGATTGTGCGGCCAAGCATATGTTACGGGGGTGAGTAAAGGGTAGCAGCCACCAACATAGCTGACAAACAGACTAGTCATTTGTCCAACAGGTCCTACCTATTATCTCAGTTGCAGTCTACATTCCCAAATTCCGTCTGCTGCTAAAAACAACCTCACACAACATGGAACCTTCTCTGAGGAGAAGAAGCTTTCTTTCCCACGAAGTTGACAATACGCTGACACAAGAATGTCGCTTGTGTGTTATTGTGCTGGAATATATAGGGAACAATTCCACAGTTCACTTCACAGAAATTCCCAAAGTCTTTATACTGCCTTTACTATGCGAGACAAAAATATGATATTTACTGTGTAGTAAAAATGATTGTTATTAGAGGCCCGATAAGCAGGTGGCAGATGAAAGAGAGGAGCAAAGAAATTCTGGGTAGGGGAAGGGCGCTCGTCAGTGAGCTGTAAAACTGCATGTTTTGTATAATAGCTATTATATATATATATATATATATATATATATTTATATATATATTTGAAAAAAATTACCGGCAGCACCACCAAGCCAAAAAACTGAGTAGAAAGGGTGCACTGCCCGAGTATGGTAACTGGTGCTTACCCACTGATACGGAATAAAGAAATCGGACTGCACTCCAGATGATCTTCAGTGAAAAAAGGATTTATTCACCCATAAGGTGGCACAAGCGACGTTTCGGCTCACACATGAGCCTTTCTCGGCTTGAGAAAGGCTCATGTGTGAGCTGAAACGTCGCTTGTGCCACCTTATGGGTTAATAAATCCTTTTTTCACTGAAGATCCATCTGGAGTGCAGTCCGATTTCTTTATTCTGTAGATATATATATTTATATATATATACATATATATATATATATATAGCTTGTAGAAAATAGGACTGCACTCCAAATTGGAAGTGAAAACAGTGAACTTTTATTCACCCATAATATGGCAACTTTTGCGACGTTTCGGCTCACAAGAGCCTTCTTCCAGCCATATATATATACTTGTATATTTGTGAGCACCTTTGTGGACATTTGGGATAACCATGCCCTTCAGTAAACTGATGTTGCATCCAAAGCTCTCCTAAGCATTCAAAATCTGGGAATGCCTACACTATACCAGTTGCCTCAGTTCCTACTCATGGGAGTGCAGGAAGAAAAAAAATACTATTTTATTAGTTATATAGAGGAAATCACCAGCAGACACTAGGCCTGCAGTATAAGGATCCTGCCAAACAGATCCCAGTAACTCAGCTTTCTGGATCCTGTCGAGTTGACCCTTCCTGTGAGTGTGACAAAGGGGGAGTGGGATATTGGAGTAATCGGCAGTCACATCTTAAGTTTTGCAAGCATCAGGCTTTCAAGATCATCTAAATCTGAAAAAAAAGCTTGCTATTCAGGGTACCAAACATAAACTGCCCTAGTTTGAATTGATCAAATATAACCCCTAGGACACATGGCCTTAAAAGAGTGAGTCACTCTGCAGATTTAAAACTTTCTTTAAAGGATTTTTCCGGTTTGCATCAACATCCTTTAAAATAATCATGTATGATGGTAGCTGTAATTTGGTAATGCATTTCTGTCTTCCGTTCTGGGCTGTGGTCACATGACTATATCCATTCATGATATTATGTTCATGGACGTGTCAAAGCAGCAACAGGGGGCAGTGATAGCGGAGTGTCTATGTAACTGACTGGGTGGGAGGAGCTATAAACTAGCTGGGTGTTGTTAGAGGCAGTGATAGGGGAGTGTCTATGTAACTGACTGGGTGGGAGGAGCTATAAACTAGCTGGGTGTTGTTAGAGGCAGTGATAAGGGAGTGTCTATGTAACTGACTGGGTGGGAGGAGCTATTAACTAGCTGGGTGTTGTTAGGGGCAGTGATAGCAGAGTGTCTATGTAACTAACTGGGTGGGAGGAGCTATAAACTAGCTGGGTGTTGTTAGAGGCAGTGATAGGGGAGTGTCTATGTAACTGACTGGGTGGGAGGAGCTATAAACTAGCTGGGTGTTGTTAGAGGCAGTGATAAGGGAGTGTCTATGTAACTGACTGGGTGGGAGGAGCTATAAACTAGCTGGGTGTTGTTAGAGGCAGTGATAGGGGAGTGTCTATGTAACTGACTGGGTGGGAGGAGCTATACACTAGCTGGGTGTTGTTAGAGGCAGTGATAGGGGAGTGTCTATGTAACTGACTGGGTGGGAGGAGCTATAAACTAGCTGGGTGTTGTTAGAGGCAGTGATAAGGGAGTGTCTATGTAACTGACTGGGTGGGAGGAGCTATAAACTAGCTGGGTGTTGTTAGAGGCAGTGATAGGGGAGTGTCTATGTAACTGACTGGGTGGGAGGAGCTATACACTAGCTGGGTGTTGTTAGAGGTGTGGCAGAAAAAGTGGAACAGTATCATGGGTTTGGTTGGACATAACAGGAACAGGAAGTGCTACATACAGGATGTAACAAACCAGAGTGATTTGTGTACATAGCATGGTGGAAATGGGTCAGGAGAGTCCAAATTGAAAAAGAATGGGAAGATGTACATGAGGTAGGCAGCTACATGAGCATTTCTGTTCAATACCACTGCAATACCCGAAAAGCCTTTTTAACTTTCAGCCATGCTGTGCATTCTAATTTATATAAAGGAACTGATTATTGTCACTCTGTATAGCCCTACAAGCATCACTTACTGTATATCTCTTCCAAAGCTGCCTCGCCAATCAAAAAACTTCTGGGCTATGTGGTTCTATAATACCTTCCAAATCACTATGCCGAAGGCATACTGATCACAGAACTTGGAGCACAAATAATTAGTGTTTTAATATTTTTGGTGTCTAATTATGTTATTATACTCTACATAAATAAATGTGAGTTCCATTCAAATCCGAATTGTTGGTGATTTGATTTGGGAGAATTTTGAGAGAGAAGCCAAGCATAAAAGTGTAAAACTTCCTGGATGTAAACTTTGGTAAATATGGTTCTTGGACATTCACAAAGGTTTGTTGAGTTAAAAAAAAAAAAAACATTTTATGTGCCCTACTAGATAATTCTGAGTGAATAAACGCAGGATCCTCATCTCTTTGCCACTTGAAAAGTGTTCGAGAAGGGTGTATCCAGCGTTGAAGAAGCCTCTGAGTGGGTTCTGTGCAATGTCTCATTTTCCCTGTGGTTGTGCTGTAGGGAAATTGGACCCTTGCTGCCAGATTTTGTAACAGCTTACATCTAAATGCTGAGGGATCAACACTTTATTGCCAGGGGACCTTTCTAATAAGTAGAAATTGTCTGTAGTGGCGATCTCCTTTAAAGGGGCTATCCAACCCCTATAATGACCCCCCAATGCCCAGGCCCCTCATATAGATTATACTTAACCCACTCCCCAGCACAAGTGTTGCTCCTGATCCCCACATGAACACCGCTGCATCTCCCCGTCATGCGGATCAAAATGTTCGGCGACGGGGGGAGCAGCCAATAGCAGGCCGCAATGGGGATGGGCCTCCCTATCAGCATGAGTGACACTAGGGAGCGGGCTTCTATTAGCTGCTCCCCCTATCGCTGAATGTTTTTATCCACGTGACGGGGAGATGCAGCAGTGGCCGTGCAGGGATTCGGAGCGAAGAAGGTGTGTTGAGTGGGGTAAGTATAACCTATATGTGGGACCCGGGCATTGGGGGGGGGGGGGGTCATTATAGGGGTTGGATAACCACTTTAAAAAGTAATGGGTTACATTAGAAATATGCATTTGTTAACCAGAAAGTATACAAAATGCTTGTATCATGGCAAAGCATGATGGGCCATGTAGTTAAGATACATCTACTCTCTGTATAGGGTTTTATAAAACCTAGGCTGTCAGTTTCCTGTTAAATGATGTATGTAGGCAAAAATTTAATTGAATTCTATGATCTAACCATGACTTCCAATGAACCAAATATATGCCAAAACAACCAGCATGCAGTTTTCTGGCATCTACAAAAATGTCACATGTCTCATTGCAATGATACATTTATCTCGAAGCAGATGAAAAGGTACAGTGCTGCCCATAATTATTCATACCCCTGGCAAATTTTGACTTAAAGTTACTTTTATTCAACCAGCAAGTAATTTTTTGACGGGAAATGACATAGGTGTCTCACAAAAGATAATAAGACGATGTACAAGTGGCATTATTGTGGAAAAAAAACATTTAGCAGCTTTTATTTACATTTGAGCAAAAAGTGTCCAGTCCAAAACTATTCATACCCTTCTCAATAATCAATAGAAAAGTCTTTATTGGCTATTACAGCAATCAAACACTTCCTATAATTGCAGACCAGCTTTTTGCATGTCTCCACAGGTATTTTTGCCCATTCATCTTTAGAAATGAGTAGGGATGAGCGAACTCGAACTGTATAGTTCGGGTTCGTACCGAATTTTGGGGTGTCCGTGACACGGACCCGAACCCGGACATTTTCGTAAAAGTCCGGGTTCGGGTTCGGTGTTCGTCGCTTTCTTCGCGCTTTTGTGACGCTTTCTTGGCGCTTTTTGAAAGGCTGCAAAGCAGCCAATCAACAAGCGTCATACTACTTGCCCCAAGAGGCCATCACAGCCATGCCTACTATTGGCATGGCTGTGATTGGCCAGAGCACCATGTGACCCAGCCTCTATTTAAGCTGGAGTCACATAGCGCCGCCCGTCACTCTGCTCTGATTAGCGTAGGGAGAGGTTGCGGCTGCGACAGTAGGGCGAGATTAGGCAGATTAACTCCTCCAAAGGACTTGATTAACTGATCGATCTGCAGCTGTGGATCATTGAGCTGCTGATCCTCAATTGCTCACTGTTTTAAGGCTGCACAGACCGTTTGTCAGTCACATTTTTCTGGGGTGATCGGCGGCCATTTTGTGTCTTGTGGTGCGCCAGCACAAGCTGCGACCAAGTGCATTTAACCCTCAATGGTGTGGTTGTTTTTTGGCTAAAGCCTACATCAGGGTGAAGCTGTCACACCAAGTGCATTTAACCAGCAATAGTCTGTTCATTTTTTGGCCATATACAAAATCAGGGGCAAGCTGCGCCTGTCACCAAGTGCATTTAACCCTCAATGGTGTGGTTGTTTTTTGGCTAAAGCCTACATCAGGGTGAAGCTGTCACACCAAGTGCATTTAACCAGCAATAGTCTGTTCATTTTTTGGCCATATACTAAATCAGGGGCAAGCTGCGCCTGTCACCAAGTGCATTTAACCCTCAATGGTGTGGTTGTTTTTTGGCTAAAGCCTACATCAGGGTGAAGCTGTCACACCAAGTGCATTTAACCAGCAATAGTCTGTTTATTTTTTGGCCATATCCCAGTCTAATTCTGTCACTAAATCCATACCGGTCACCCAGCGCCTAAATACTAGGCCTCAAATTTATATCCAGCTAAATCTGTCCCTAGTGCTGTAGCTGGGCGAGTTATTTAGTGTCCGTTCAAGCACATTTCTTGTTCTGGGTTGAAATACAATTCCCAATTTAGCAATTTCATAATTTAGTGGTTTCTGCTATATCAGAGCTATTTGAAATCTATCCCTAAAAGGGTATATAATATTCAAGGTGCACATTGGGTCATTCAGAATAACTTCACACACACCCGCTACTGTGTATTTCCAAGTCTAATTCTGGCACTAAACCCATACCTGTCACCCAGCGCCTAAATACTAGGCCTCAAATTTATATCCCGCTAAATCTGTCCTTAGTGCTGTAGCTGGGCGAGTTATTTAGTGTCCGTTCAAGCACATTTCTTGTTCTGGGTTGAAATACAATTCCCAATTTAGCAATTTCATAATTTAGTGGTTTCTGCTATATCAGAGCTATTTGAAATCTATCCCTAAAAGGGTATATAATATTCAAGGTGCACATTGGGTCATTCAGAATAACTTCACACACACCCGCTACTGTGTATTTCCAAGTCTAATTCTGGCACTAAACCCATACCTGTCACCCAGCGCCTAAATACTAGGCCTCAAATTTATATCCCGCTAAATCTGTCCTTAGTGCTGTAGCTGGGCGAGTTATTTAGTGTCCGTTCAAGCACATTTCTTGTTCTGGGTTGAAATACAATTCCCAATTTAGCAATTTCATAATTTAGTGGTTTCTGCTATATCAGAGCTATTTGAAATCTATCCCTAAAAGGGTATATAATATTCAAGGTGCACATTGGGTCATTCAGAATAACTTCACACACACCCGCTACTGTGTATTTCCAAGTCTAATTCTGGCACTAAACCCATACCTGTCACCCAGCGCCTAAATACTAGGCCTCAAATTTATATCCCGCTAAATCTGTCCTTAGTGCTGTAGCTGGGCGAGTTATTTAGTGTCCGTTCAAGCACATTTCTTGTTCTGGGTTGAAATACAATTCCCAATTTAGCAATTTCATAATTTAGTGGTTTCTGCTATATCAGAGCTATTTGAAATCTATCCCTAAAAGGGTATATAATATTCAAGGTGCACATTGGGTCATTCAGAATAACTTCACACACACCCGCTACTGTGTATTTCTAAGTCTAATTCTGGCACTAAACCCATACCTGTCACCCAGCGCCTAAATACTAGGCCTCAAATTTATATCCCGCTAAATCTGTCCTTAGTGCTGTAGCTGGGCGAGTTATTTAGTGTCCGTTCAAGCACATTTCTTGTTCTGGGTTGAAATACAATTCCCAATTTAGCAATTTCATAATTTAGTGGTTTCTGCTATATCAGAGCTATTTGAAATCTATCCCTAAAAGGGTATATAATATTCAAGGTGCACATTGGGTCATTCAGAATAACTTCACACACACCCGCTACTGTGTATTTCCAAGTCTAATTCTGGCACTAAACCCATACCTGTCACCCAGCGCCTAAATACTAGGCCTCAAATTTATATCCCGCTAAATCTGTCCTTAGTGCTGTAGCTGGGCGAGTTATTTAGTGTCCGTTCAAGCACATTTCTTGTTCTGGGTTGAAATACAATTCCCAATTTAGCAATTTCATAATTTAGTGGTTTCTGCTATATCAGAGCTATTTGAAATCTATCCCTAAAAGGGTATATAATATTCAAGGTGCACATTGGGTCATTCAGAATAACTTCACACACACCCGCTACTGTGTATTTCCAAGTCTAATTCTGGCACTAAACCCATACCTGTCACCCAGCGCCTAAATACTAGGCCTCAAATTTATATCCCGCTAAATCTGTCCTTAGTGCTGTAGCTGGGCGAGTTATTTAGTGTCCGTTCAAGCACATTTCTTGTTCTGGGTTGAAATACAATTCCCAATTTAGCAATTTCATAATTTAGTGGTTTCTGCTATATCAGAGCTATTTGAAATCTATCCCTAAAAGGGTATATAATATTCAAGGTGCACATAGGGTCATTCAGAATAACTTCACACACCCGCTACTGTGCATTTCCAAATCTAATTCTGTCACTAAACCCATACCTGTCACCCAGCGCCTAAATACTAGGCCTCAAATTTATATCCCGCTAAATCTCTCGTTACCGCTGTCCTGTTGTGGCTGGGAAAGTTATTTAGTGTCCGTCAAAGCACATTTTTTGTTCTGGGTTGAAATACAATTCCCAATTTAGCAATTTCATAATTTAGTCGTTTCTGCTATATCAGAGCTATTTGAAATCTATCCCTAAAAGGGTAGATCATATTGAAGGTGCACATAGGGTCATTCAGAATAACTTCACACACACGCTTCTGTGCATTTCCAAGTCTAATTCTGTCACTAAATCCATACCGGTCACCCAGCGCCTAAATACTAGGCCTCAAATTTATATCCCGCTGAATTTGAATACAATACATTGGGCCAAATAATATATTTGTTGTTGTGGTGAACCATAACAATGAGAAAAACATCTAGTAAGGGACGCGGACGTGGACATGGTCGTGGTGGTGTTAGTGGACCCTCTGGTGCTGGGAGAGGACGTGGCCGTTCTGCCACATCCACACGTCCTAGTGTACCAACTACCTCAGGTCCCAGTAGCCGCCAGAATTTACAGCGATATATGGTGGGGCCCAATGCCGTTCTAAGGATGGTAAGGCCTGAGCAGGTACAGGCATTAGTCAATTGGGTGGCCGACAGTGGATCCAGCACGTTCACATTATCTCCCACCCAGTCTTCTGCAGAAAGCGCACAGATGGCGCCTGAAAACCAACCCCATCAGTCTGTCACATCACCCCCATGCATACCAGGGAAACTGTCTCAGCCTCAAGTTATGCAGCAGTCTCTTATGCTGTTTGAAGACTCCGCTGGCAGGGTTTCCCAAGGGCATCCACCTAGCCCTTCCCCAGCGGTGAAAGACATAGAATGCACTGACGCACAACCACTTATGTTTCCTGATGATGAGGACATGGGAATACCACCTCAGCATGTCTCTGATGATGACGAAACACAGGTGCCAACTGCTGCGTCTTTCTGCAGTGTGCAGACTGAACAGGAGGTCAGGGATCAAGACTGGGTGGAAGACGATGCAGGGGACGATGAGGTCCTAGACCCCACATGGAATGAAGGTCGTGCCACTGACTTTCACAGTTCGGAGGAAGAGGCAGTGGTGAGACCGAGCCAACAGCGTAGCAAAAGAGGGAGCAGTGGGCAAAAGCAGAACACCCGCCGCCAAGAGACTCCGCCTGCTACTGACCGCCGCCATCTGGGACCGAGCACCCCAAAGGCAGCTTCAAGGAGTTCCCTGGCATGGCACTTCTTCAAACAATGTGCTGACGACAAGACCCGAGTGGTTTGCACGCTGTGCCATCAGAGCCTGAAGCGAGGCATTAACGTTCTGAACCTGAGCACAACCTGCATGACCAGGCACCTGCATGCAAAGCATGAACTGCAGTGGAGTAAACACCTTAAAACCAAGGAAGTCACTCAGGCTCCCCCTGCTACCTCTTCTGCTGCTGCCGCCTCGGCCTATTCTGCTGCTGCCGCCTCGGCCTCTTCCTCCGCCTCTGGAGGAACGTTGGCACCTGCCGCCCAGCAAACAGGGGATGTACCACCAACACCACCACCACCACCTCCGTCACCAAGCGTCTCAACCATGTCACACGCCAGCGTTCAGCTCTCCATCTCACAAACATTTGATAGAAAGCGTAAATTCCCACCTAGCCACCCTCGATCCCTGGCCCTGAATGCCAGCATTTCTAAACTACTGGCCTATGAAATGCTGTCATTTAGGCTGGTGGACACAGACAGCTTCAAACAGCTCATGTCGCTTGCTGTCCCACAGTATGTTGTTCCCAGCCGGCACTACTTCTCCAAGAGAGCCGTGCCTTCCCTGCACAACCAAGTATCCGATAAAATCAAGTGTGCACTGCGCAACGCCATCTGTGGCAAGGTCCACCTAACCACAGATACGTGGACCAGTAAGCACGGCCAGGGACGCTATATCTCCCTAACTGCACACTGGGTAAATGTAGTGGCAGCTGGGCCCCAGGCGGAGAGCTGTTTGGCGCACGTCCTTCCGCCGCCAAGGATCGCAGGGCAACATTCTTTGCCTCCTGTTGCCACCTCCTCCTTCTCGGCTTCCTCCTCCTCTTCTTCCACCTGCTCATCCAGTCAGCCACACACCTTCACCACCAACTTCAGCACAGCCCGGGGTAAACGTCAGCAGGCCATTCTGAAACTCATATGTTTGGGGGACAGGCCCCACACCGCACAGGAGTTGTGGCGGGGTATAGAACAACAGACCGACGAGTGGTTGCTGCCGGTGAGCCTCAAGCCCGGCCTGGTGGTGTGTGATAATGGGCGAAATCTCGTTGCAGCTCTGGGACTAGCCAATTTGACGCACATCCCTTGCTTGGCGCATGTGCTGAATTTGGTGGTGCAGAAGTTCATTCACAACTACCCCGACATGTCAGAGCTGCTGCATAAAGTGCGGGCCGTCTGTTCGCGCTTCCGGCGTTCACATCCTGCTGCTGCTCGCCTGTCTGCGCTACAGCGTAACTTCGGCCTTCCCGCTCACCGCCTCATATGCGACGTGCCCACCAGGTGGAACTCCACCTTGCACATGCTGGACAGACTGTGCGAGCAGCAGCAGGCCATAGTGGAGTTTCAGCTGTAGCACGCACGGGTCAGTCGCACTACAGAACAGCACCACTTCACCACCAATGACTGGGCCTCCATGCGAGACCTGTGTGCCCTGTTGCGCTGTTTCGAGTACTCCACCAACATGGCCAGTGGCGATGACACCGTTATCAGCGTTACAATACCACTTCTATGTCTCCTTGAGAAAACACTTAGGGCGATGATGGAAGAGGAGGTGGCCCAGGAGGAGGAGGAGGAGGAGGAGGAAGAGGGGTCATTTTTAGCACTTTCAGGCCAGTCTCTTCGAAGTGACTCAGAGGGAGGTTTTTGGCAACAGCAGAGGCCAGGTACAAATGTGGCCAGCCAGGGCCCACTACTGGAGGACGAGGAGGACGAGGATGAGGAGGAGGTGGAGGAGGATGAGGATGAAGCATGGTCACAGCGGGGTGGCACCCAACGCAGCTCGGGTCCATCACTGGTGCGTGGCTGGGGGGAAAGGCAGGACGATGACGATACGCCTCCCACAGAGGACAGCTTGTCCTTATCCCTGGGCAGCCTGGCACACATGAGCGACTACATGCTGCAGTGCCTGCGCAACGACAGCAGAGTTGCCCACATTTTAACCTGTGCGGACTACTGGGTTGCCACCCTGCTGGATCCACGCTACAAAGACAATGTGCCCACCTTACTTCCTGCACTGGAGCGTGATAGGAAGATGCGCGAGTACAAGCGCACGTTGGTAGACGCGCTACTGAGAGCATTCCCAAATGTCACAGGGGAACAAGTGGAAGCCCAAGGCCAAGGCAGAGGAGGAGCAAGAGGTCGCCAAGGCAGCTGTGTCACGGCCAGCTCCTCTGAGGGCAGGGTTAGCATGGCAGAGATGTGGAAAAGTTTTGTCAACACGCCACAGCTAACTGCACCACCACCTGATACGCAACGTGTTAGCAGGAGGCAACATTTCACTAACATGGTGGAACAGTACGTGTGCACACCCCTCCACGTACTGACTGATGGTTCGGCCCCATTCAACTTCTGGGTCTCTAAATTGTCCACGTGGCCAGAGCTAGCCTTTTATGCCTTGGAGGTGCTGGCCTGCCCGGCAGCCAGCGTTTTGTCTGAACGTGTATTCAGCACGGCAGGGGGCGTCATTACAGACAAACGCAGCCGCCTGTCTACAGCCAATGTGGACAAGCTGACGTTCATAAAAATGAACCAGGCATGGATCCCACAGGACCTGTCCGTCCCTTGTCCAGATTAGACATTAACTACCTCCCCATAACCATATATTATTGGACTCCAGGGCACTTCCTCATTCAATCCTATTTTTATTTTCATTTTACCATTATATTGCGATGCTACCCAAAGTTGAATGAACCTCTCCTCTGCCTGTGTGCTAGGCCTAAATATATGCCAATGGACTGTTGCAGTGGTGGCTGACATGAAGCCTGATTCTCTGCTATGACATGCAGACTAATTCTCTGCTGACATGAAGCCAGATTGTCTGTTACGGGACCTCTCTCCTCTGCCTGGGTGCTGGGCCTAAATTTATGACAATGGACTGTTGCAGTGGTGGCTGACGTGAAGCCTCATTCTCTGCTATGACATGCAGACTGATTCTCTGCTGACATGAAGCCAGATTGTCTGTTACGGGACCTCTCTCCTCTGCCTGTGTGTGTGCTGGGCCTAAATATATGCCAATGGACTGTTGCAGTGGTGGCTGACGTGAAGCCTCATTCTCTGCTATGACATGCAGACTAATTCTCTGCTGACATGAAGACAGATTCTCTGTTACGGGACCTCCCTCCTCTGCCTGGGTGCTGGGCCTAAATATATGCCAATGGACTGTTGCAGTGGTGGCTGACGTGAAGCCTCATTCTCTGCTATGACATGCAGACTGATTCTCTGCTGACATGAAGCCAGATCGTCTGTTACGGGACCTCTCTGCTCTGCCTGTGTGCTAGGCCTAAATATATGCCAATGGACTGTTGCAGTGGTGGGTGACGTGAAGCCTCATTCTCTGCTATGACATGCAGACTGATTCTCTGCTGTCATGAAGCCAGATTGTCTGTTACGGGACCTCTCTGCTCTGCCTGTGTGCTAGGCCTAAATATATGCCAATGGACTGTTGCAGTGGTGGGTGACGTGAAGCCTCATTCTCTGCTATGACATGCAGACTGATTCTCTGCTGACATGAAGCCAGATTGTCTGTTACGGGACCTCTCTCCTCTGCCTGTGTGCTAGGCCTAAATATATGCCAATGGACTGTTGCAGTGGTGGCTGACGTGAAGCCTCATTCTCTGCTATGACATGCAGACTAATTCTCTGCTGACATGAAGCCAGATTGTCTGTTACGGGACCTCTCTCCTCTGCCTGGGTGCTGGGCCTAAATTTATGACAATGGACTGTTGCAGTGGTGGCTGACGTGAAGCCTGATTCTCTGCTATGACATGCAGACTGATTCTCTGCTGACATGAAGCCAGATCCTCTGTTACGGGACCTCTCTCCTCTGCCTGTGTGTGTGCTGGGCCTAAATATATGCCAATGGACTGTTGCAGTGGTGGCTGACGTGAAGCCTCATTCTCTGCTATGACATGCAGACTGATTCTCTGCTGACATGAAGCCAGATTCTCTGTTACGGGACCTCTCTCCTCTGCCTGTGTGTGTGCTGGGCCTAAATATATGCCAATGGACTGTTGCAGTGGTGGCTGACGTGAAGCCTCATTCTCTGCTATGACATGCAGACTAATTCTCTGCTGACATGAAGACAGATTCTCTGTTACGGGACCTCCCTCCTCTGCCTGGGTGCTGGGCCTAAATATATGCCAATGGACTGTTGCAGTGGTGGCTGACGTGAAGCCTCATTCTCTGCTATGACATGCAGACTAATTCTCTGCTGACATGAAGACAGATTCTCTGTTACGGGACCTCTCTCCTCTGCCTGGGTGCCGGGGCCTAAATATCTGAGAATGGACTGTTCCAGTGGTGGGTGACGGGAAGCCAGATTCTCTGCTATGGAACCTCTCTCCAATTGATTTTGGTTAATTTTTATTTATTTCATTTTTATTTTAATTCATTTCCCTATCCACATTTGTTTGCAGGGGATTTACCTACATGTTGCTGCCTTTTGCAGCCCTCTAGCTCTTTCCTGGGCTGTTTTACAGCCTTTTTAGTGCCGAAAAGTTCGGGTCCCCATTGACTTCAATGGGGTTCGGGTTCGGGACGAAGTTCGGATCGGGTTCGGATCCCGAACCCGAACATTTCCGGGATGTTCGGCCGAACTTCTCGAACCCGAACATCCAGGTGTTCGCTCAACTCTAGAAATGAGCTCTAAATCTTTCAGGTTGGAGGGTCTTCTTGCCATCATACAAACTACAAATTAGCGTGGTATTAAAAAGTGCTCAACCCCATATGCAGTGGTGCATCTATACAGGGGGGCAGATCCTGCACTTGTGGTCCGTTGCTAATGGCAATCCCCAGTAAAAATGCATACAATGGAGGATGCCTGCAGCGGACCACAAGTACCACAATGGACATCCTACACAGGATAGCAATTGTGTGGATGTGATAAGCAGTCAAAATAACATAACAAAAACAAAGACAGTTGCACTATGCGGTCTTACTAACCCTCATACTGGTGTAAAATTGAGAATTAGCCAACATATCCTTCTTGGAGGACATGTCTGAGCCCGAGCACCACGCCAAGGTTTCTCAAGTAGCTCGGGAACCTAACGCTAAACCTACCTGGGCCCTATGGGCAATACCAGGAGCCAGTGGGCGAATTACAGGTGCGCAAGGTCCGACTCAAAGCAATCTCCCAGTAACCTCCAGCATGTGACCATGCATACAATGGGAGGAGGCAGAGAGCTCTGAGCCCCACCCAAGACTGGCTGATATAGCCCGGCCTCACATGTGCACCTGATCTTTAGCTCCCTCCACAGATTCTCAATTGGATTCAAGTCTAGACTCTGGCTGGGCCACTCCAAAACGTTAATGTTGTTGTCTGCCAACTATTTCTTCACCACTTTTGCTGTGTTTTGGGTCATTGTCATGCTGAAATGTCCACTGGTGCCCAAGGCCAAGTTTCTCTGCAGACTGCCTGATGTTGTCGTTGAGAATCTTCATGTATTGCTCTTTTTTCATTGTGTCGTTTACTGTGATTAGGTTCCCTGGTCCATTGGCTGGAAAACACCCCCAAAGCATTAGGTTCCCACCACCATGTTTGACAGTGGGGATGGTGTTCTTTGGGTTGAAGGCTTTTCCTTTTTTATGCCAAATGAAGGAAACATTATTGTGACCAAACAATTCAATTTTTGTTTCATATGACCATAACACAGAAGACCAGAAGTCTTCTTCTTTGTCCAGATGAGCTTTTGCAAAGGCCAAGTGAGCTTTTGTGTGCCTTATCTGTAGAAGTGGCGTCCTCCTTGGTCTGCATCCGTGGAACCCAGCAGTGTGTAGTGTCCGTTGGATTGTCCTCTGAGATTTTCCACATCTTTTATTTTTTGCTCAAATGTAAATAAAAGCTGAGAAATGTTTTTTTTTTTTTCCACGATAATGCCTCTTGTACATCATCTTATTATCTTTTGGGAGACACCTATGTCATTTCCCGTCAAAAAATTACTTGCTGGTTGAATAAAATTAACTTTAAGTCAAAATTTGCCTGGGGTATGAATAATTATGGGCAGCACTGTATATGCTATATAAAGGCATACTGTATATGCGGCAATCCCTTTTTCTGTTAAAGATACAGAATAATACTGTAGTTGATGTGGCACGCACAGCTCTAGATGTAAAGGCTATGTATACCTTTGAGGGCAAATTTTTATGATTGCATTTTACTCATTTTGGCCTAAAATCATCTTTTCAATTGATCTTTATAAAAAAATATTGAGCACAAAGGGTTAACTGTTTGTCTAGCTATGTGAATCCTACTTTCACTTTTACTTTATGCTGGACACTCTAATTTACTAAGAGGTCACAAACACTTATTTAGGCCACATTCTTATCAGTAAGTTAAGGATTTAGCTTTAATAAGTGTTAATAATGTGAGAGAGCAGAGATAAGGAGCCCGTCAGCTACCTGTCTGATGGAAGAGAGAGAAAATTAGGATCCTGCTAATAACGCATCCCAGCTCTGTACATAGAAAAGGACTCCATACTTTTAATAAAGACCAATTGAAAAAATGATTTTTACCTCATAATGAGTAAAATGCAATAATAATGAAAATGCCCCCAAAGGTTTACATAGTCTTTAAAGTTGTATCTCATTAAAAAGAAGTGAAAACAGACAGATGCACCCTTTTATATTGATACCATATTCCTAAATCCAAGTGTCTTATCAAGAACCACTTTATTTCAAATGATGAAATGTGAATCTACTTGCAATGGTCTCTTCTGGGCCATCGTAAACTGAAACTAGACACTACATACAATGCCTCACACTCAGACACGACCAAGCAACATGGCCATTTCTCTGGTAAAACACCTGTCTTGCTGTCTAGTAGATCCTCTTTATAGTACAGTGCGGTACTACGTGCCCTGCACTGCCCCCTGTCTGTGCCAGGATGAGCTGCACATTCGGATGTCAGGTGAGGGCAGCTCCATTTAATTTTTCTGGTGCACTGTGTGCTATACCAGACCCTGAAGAAGCCCCTGTCCTCCTCATAGGAAGTGATTTACAGTTCCATCATCTATTCTTGACTGTTGTATGTCTTAGTTATTTGCTTATTTTTCTACAATTTTCATTGTCTCCTAATCAGGGATGAAATTTTGGGGCTTTGGAACCAATTACTAGTTTTCCATAGAGTAATGGGAGCAAGTTACCATGGTCTCAATATTGGTCGTTCCGGATCCAATTAATATTACACCTTGACAGACCACTGTATAATGTACAAATGTATTAATGATAACTTAAAATCTCCTTCTTTTTTCTATATAGGGTCAAACAATGGAACAGGCTGCTATATTTTCTCAGCAAATACGACCTTCCCAAGCATACCCAGGCATTCAGCAAGCGCAGGTACTGTCGCTACTACTACTGGCACCAAGTATTGCTAATGCATTAGATGGAATTTGGATTCTGTTATCTAGTGGATTCCGGTAGATGCATTTGTAATCTTTTGGGTATACTATTTCTATATACTAAATTCAAGAACATGCTACTACCAGTACCATGAAATACTGCAATTGTCTGTCGACTAGGGATGAGCGAACTCGAACTGTATAGTTCGGGTTCGTACCGAATTTTGGGGTGTCCGTGACACGGACCCGAACCCGGACATTTTCGTAAAAGTCCGGGTTCGGGTTCGGTGTTCGTCGCTTTCTTCGCGCTTTTGTGACGCTTTCTTGGCGCTTTTTGAAAGGCTGCAAAGCAGCCAATCAACAAGCGTCATACTACTTGCCCCAAGAGGCCATCACAGCCATGCCTACTATTGGCATGGCTGTGATTGGCCAGAGCACCATGTGACCCAGCCTCTATTTAAGCTGGAGTCACATAGCGCCGCCCGTCACTCTGCTCTGATTAGCGTAGGGAGAGGTTGCGGCTGCGACAGTAGGGCGAGATTAGGCAGATTAACTCCTCCAAAGGACTTGATTAACTGATCGATCTGCAGCTGTGGATCATTGAGCTGCTGATCCTCAATTGCTCACTGTTTTTAGGCTGCCCAGACCGTTTGTCAGTCACATTTTTCTGGGGTGATCGGCGGCCATTTTGTGTCTTGTGGTGCGCCAGCACAAGCTGCGACCAAGTGCATTTAACCCTCAATGGTGTGGTTGTTTTTTGGCTAAAGCCTACATCAGGGTGAAGCTGTCACACCAAGTGCATTTAACCAGCAATAGTCTGTTTATTTTTTGGCCATATACTACATCAGGGGCAAGCTGCGCCTGTCACCAAGTGCATTTAACCCTCAATGGTGCGTTTGTTTTTTGGCTAAAGCCTACATCAGGGTGAAGCTGTCACACCAAGTGCATTTAACCAGCAATAGTCTGTTTATTTTTTGGCCATATACTACATCAGGGGCAAGCTGCGCCCGTCACCAAGTGCATTTAACCCTCAGTAGTGTGGTTGGTCAAGCTATCACACCAAGTGCATTTAACCAGCAATAGTCTGTTCATTTTTTGGCCATATACTAAATCAGGGGCAAGCTGCGCCCGTCACCAAGTGCATTTAACCAGCAATAGTCTGTTCATTTTTTGGCCATATACTACATCAGGGGCAAGCTGCGCCCGTCACCAAGTGCATTTAACCCTCAGTAGTGTGGTTGGTCAAGCTGTGACACCAAGTGCATTTAACCAGCAATAGTCTGTTCATTTTTTGGCCATATACTACATCAGGGGCAAGCTGCGCCCATCACCAAGTGCATTTAACCAGCAATAGTGTGGTTATTTTTTGGCCATATCCCAGTCTAATTCTGTCACTAAATCCATACCGGTCACCCAGCGCCTAAATACTAGGCCTCAAATTTATATCCCGCTAAATCTCTCGTTACCGCTGTCCTGTTGTGGCTGGGAAAGTTATTTAGTGTCCGTCAAAGCACATTTTTTGTTCTGGGTTGAAATACAATTCCCAATTTAGCAATTTAAAAATGTAGTGGTTTCTGCTGTATCAGAGCTATTTGAAATCTATCCCTAAAAGGGTATATAATATTCAAGGTGCACATAGGGTCATTCAGAATAACTTCACACACCCGCTACTGTGCATTTCCAAGTCTAATTCTGTCACTAAACCCATACCTGTCACCCAGCGCCTAAATACTAGGCCTCAAATTCATATCCAGCTAAATCTGTCGTTCGTGCTGTAGCTGGGCGAGTTATTTAGTGTCCGTTCAAGCACATTTCTTGTTCTGGGTTGAAATACAATTCCCAATTTAGCAATTTCATAATTTAGTGGTTTCTGCTATATCAGAGCTATTTGAAATCTATCCCTAAAAGGGTAGATCATATTGAAGGTGCACATAGGGACATTCAGAATAACTTCACACACCCGCTACTGTGCATTTCCAAGTCTAATTCTGTCACTAAACCCATACCTGTCACCCAGCGCCTAAATACTAGGCCTCAAATTTATATCCAGCTAAATCTGTCCTTAGTGCTGTAGCTGGGCGAGTTATTTAGTGTCCGTTCAAGCACATTTCTTGTTCTGGGTTGAAATACAATTCCCAATTTAGCAATTTCATAATTTAGTGGTTTCTGCTATATCAGAGCTATTTGAAATCTATCCCTAAAAGGGTATATAATATTCAAGGTGCACATTGGGTCATTCAGAATAACTTCACACACACCCGCTACTGTGTATTTCCAAGTCTAATTCTGTCACTAAACCCATACCTGTCACCCAGCGCCTAAATACTAGGCCTCAAATTCATATCCAGCTAAATCTGTCGTTAGTGCTGTAGCTGGGCGAGTTATTTAGTGTCCGTTCAAGCACATTTCTTGTTCTGGGTTGAAATACAATTCCCAATTTAGCAATTTCATAATTTAGTGGTTTCTGCTATATCAGAGCTATTTGAAATCTATCCCTAAAAGGGTAGATCATATTGAAGGTGCACATAGGGACATTCAGAATAACTTCACACACCCGCTACTGTGCATTTCCAAGTCTAATTCTGTCACTAAACCCATACCTGTCACCCAGCGCCTAAATACTAGGCCTCAAATTTATATCCAGCTAAATCTGTCCTTAGTGCTGTAGCTGGGCGAGTTATTTAGTGTCCGTTCAAGCACATTTCTTGTTCTGGGTTGAAATACAATTCCCAATTTAGCAATTTCATAATTTAGTGGTTTCTGCTATATCAGAGCTATTTGAAATCTATCCCTAAAAGGGTATATAATATTCAAGGTGCACATTGGGTCATTCAGAATAACTTCACACACACCCGCTACTGTGTATTTCCAAGTCTAATTCTGTCACTAAACCCATACCTGTCACCCAGCGCCTAAATACTAGGCCTCAAATTTATATCCAGCTAAATCTGTCCTTAGTGCTGTAGCTGGGCGAGTTATTTAGTGTCCGTTCAAGCACATTTCTTGTTCTGGGTTGAAATACAATTCCCAATTTAGCAATTTCATAATTTAGTGGTTTCTGCTATATCAGAGCTATTTGAAATCTATCCCTAAAAGGGTAGATCATATTGAAGGTGCACATAGGGACATTGAGAATAACTTCACACACCCGCTACTGTGCATTTCCAAGTCTAATTCTGTCACTAAACCCATACCTGTCACCCAGCGCCTAAATACTAGGCCTCAAATTTATATCCAGCTAAATCTGTCCTTAGTGCTGTAGCTGGGCGAGTTATTTAGTGTCCGTTCAAGCACATTTCTTGTTCTGGGTTGAAATACAATTCCCAATTTAGCAATTTCATAATTTAGTGGTTTCTGCTATATCAGAGCTATTTGAAATCTATCCCTAAAAGGGTATATAATATTCAAGGTGCACATTGGGTCATTCAGAATAACTTCACACACACCCGCTACTGTGTATTTCCAAGTCTAATTCTGTCACTAAACCCATACCTGTCACCCAGCGCCTAAATACTAGGCCTCAAATTTATATCCTGCTAAATCTCTCGTTAACGCTGTCCTGTTGTGGCTGGGAAAGTTATTTAGTGTCCGTCAAAGCACATTTTTTGTTCTGGGTTGAAATACAATTCCCAATTTAGCAATTTCATAATTTAGTGGTTTCTGCTATATCAGAGCTATTTGAAATCTATCCCTAAAAGGGTATATAATATTCAAGGTGCACATTGGGTCATTCAGAATAACTTCACACACACCCGCTACTGTGTATTTCTAAGTCTAATTCTGTCACTAAACCCATACCTGTCACCCAGCGCCTAAATACTAGGCCTCAAATTTATATCCTGCTAAATCTCTCGTTAACGCTGTCCTGTTGTGGCTGGGAAAGTTATTTAGTGTCCGTCAAAGCACATTTTTTGTTCTGGGTTGAAATACAATTCCCAATTTAGCAATTTCATAATTTAGTGGTTTCTGCTATATCAGAGCTATTTGAAATCTATCCCTAAAAGGGTATATAATATTCAAGGTGCACATTGGGTCATTCAGAATAACTTCACACACACCCGCTACTGTGTATTTCCAAGTCTAATTCTGTCACTAAACCCATACCTGTCAACCAGCGCCTAAATACTAGGCCTCAAATTTATATCCTGCTAAATCTCTCGTTAACGCTGTCCTGTTGTGGCTGGGAAAGTTATTTAGTGTCCGTCAAAGCACATTTTTTGTTCTGGGTTGAAATACAATTCCCAATTTAGCAATTTCATAATTTAGTGGTTTCTGCTATATCAGAGCTATTTGAAATCTATCCCTAAAAGGGTATATAATATTCAAGGTGCACATTGGGTCATTCAGAATAACTTCACATACACCCGCTACTGTGTATTTCTAAGTCTAATTCTGTCACTAAACCCATACCTGTCACCCAGCGCCTAAATACTAGGCCTCAAATTTATATCCTGCTAAATCTCTCGTTAACGCTGTCCTGTTGTGGCTGGGAAAGTTATTTAGTGTCCGTCAAAGCACATTTTTTGTTCTGGGTTGAAATACAATTCCCAATTTAGCAATTTCATAATTTAGTGGTTTCTGCTATATCAGAGCTATTTGAAATCTATCCCTAAAAGGGTATATAATATTCAAGGTGCACATTGGGTCATTCAGAATAACTTCACACACACCCGCTACTGTGTATTTCTAAGTCTAATTCTGTCACTAAACCCATACCTGTCACCCAGCGCCTAAATACTAGGCCTCAAATTTATATCCTGCTAAATCTCTCGTTAACGCTGTCCTGTTGTGGCTGGGAAAGTTATTTAGTGTCCGTCAAAGCACATTTTTTGTTCTGGGTTGAAATACAATTCCCAATTTAGCAATTTCATAATTTAGTGGTTTCTGCTATATCAGAGCTATTTGAAATCTATCCCTAAAAGGGTATATAATATTCAAGGTGCACATTGGGTCATTCAGAATAACTTCACACACACACGCTTCTGTGCATTTCCAAGTCTAATTCTGTCACTAAATCCATACCGGTCACCCAGCGCCTAAATACTAGGCCTCAAATTTATATCCTGCTAAATCTCTCGTTAACGCTGTCCTGTTGTGGCTGGGAAAGTTATTTAGTGTCCGTCAAAGCACATTTTTTGTTCTGGGTTGAAATACAATTCCCAATTTAGCAATTTCATAATTTAGTGGTTTCTGCTATATCAGAGCTATTTGAAATCTATCCCTAAAAGGGTATATAATATTCAAGGTGCACATTGGGTCATTCAGAATAACTTCACACACACACGCTTCTGTGCATTTCCAAGTCTAATTCTGTCACTAAATCCATACCGGTCACCCAGCGCCTAAATACTAGGCCTCAAATTTATATCCCGCTGAATTTGAATACAATACATTGGGCCAAATAATATATTTGTTGTTGTGGTGAACCATAACAATGAGAAAAACATCTAGTAAGGGACGCGGACGTGGACATGGTCGTGGTGGTGTTAGTGGACCCTCTGGTGCTGGGAGAGGACGTGGCCGTTCTGCCACATCCACACGTCCTAGTGTACCAACTACCTCAGGTCCCAGTAGCCGCCAGAATTTACAGCGATATATGGTGGGGCCCAATGCCGTTCTAAGGATGGTAAGGCCTGAGCAGGTACAGGCATTAGTCAATTGGGTGGCCGACAGTGGATCCAGCACGTTCACATTATCTCCCACCCAGTCTTCTGCAGAAAGCGCACAGATGGCGCCTGAAAACCAACCCCATCAGTCTGTCACATCACCCCCATGCATACCAGGGAAACTGTCTCAGCCTCAAGTTATGCAGCAGTCTCTTATGCTGTTTGAAGACTCCGCTGGCAGGGTTTCCCAAGGGCATCCACCTAGCCCTTCCCCAGCGGTGAAAGACATAGAATGCACTGACGCACAACCACTTATGTTTCCTGATGATGAGGACATGGGAATACCACCTCAGCATGTCTCTGATGATGACGAAACACAGGTGCCAACTGCTGCGTCTTTCTGCAGTGTGCAGACTGAACAGGAGGTCAGGGATCAAGACTGGGTGGAAGACGATGCAGGGGACGATGAGGTCCTAGACCCCACATGGAATGAAGGTCGTGCCACTGACTTTCACAGTTCGGAGGAAGAGGCAGTGGTGAGACCGAGCCAACAGCGTAGCAAAAGAGGGAGCAGTGGGCAAAAGCAGAACACCCGCCGCCAAGAGACTCCGCCTGCTACTGACCGCCGCCATCTGGGACCGAGCACCCCAAAGGCAGCTTCAAGGAGTTCCCTGGCATGGCACTTCTTCAAACAATGTGCTGACGACAAGACCCGAGTGGTTTGCACGCTGTGCCATCAGAGCCTGAAGCGAGGCATTAACGTTCTGAACCTGAGCACAACCTGCATGACCAGGCACCTGCATGCAAAGCATGAACTGCAGTGGAGTAAACACCTTAAAACCAAGGAAGTCACTCAGGCTCCCCCTGCTACCTCTTCTGCTGCTGCCGCCTCGGCCTATTCTGCTGCTGCCGCCTCGGCCTCTTCCTCCGCCTCTGGAGGAACGTTGGCACCTGCCGCCCAGCAAACAGGGGATGTACCACCAACACCACCACCACCACCTCCGTCACCAAGCGTCTCAACCATGTCACACGCCAGCGTTCAGCTCTCCATCTCACAAACATTTGATAGAAAGCGTAAATTCCCACCTAGCCACCCTCGATCCCTGGCCCTGAATGCCAGCATTTCTAAACTACTGGCCTATGAAATGCTGTCATTTAGGCTGGTGGACACAGACAGCTTCAAACAGCTCATGTCGCTTGCTGTCCCACAGTATGTTGTTCCCAGCCGGCACTACTTCTCCAAGAGAGCCGTGCCTTCCCTGCACAACCAAGTATCCGATAAAATCAAGTGTGCACTGCGCAACGCCATCTGTAGCAAGGTCCACCTAACCACAGATACGTGGACCAGTAAGCACGGCCAGGGACGCTATATCTCCCTAACTGCACACTGGGTAAATGTAGTGGCAGCTGGGCCCCAGGCGGAGAGCTGTTTGGCGCACGTCCTTCCGCCGCCAAGGATCGCAGGGCAACATTCTTTGCCTCCTGTTGCCACCTCCTCCTTCTCGGCTTCCTCCTCCTCTTCTTCCACCTGCTCATCCAGTCAGCCACACACCTTCACCACCAACTTCAGCACAGCCCGGGGTAAACGTCAGCAGGCCATTCTGAAACTCATATGTTTGGGGGACAGGCCCCACACCGCACAGGAGTTGTGGCGGGGTATTGAACAACAGACCGACGAGTGGTTGCTGCCGGTGAGCCTCAAGCCCGGCCTGGTGGTGTGTGATAATGGGCGAAATCTCGTTGCAGCTCTGGGACTAGCCAATTTGATGCACATCCCTTGCTTGGCGCATGTGCTGAATTTGGTGGTGCAGAAGTTCATTCACAACTACCCCGACATGTCAGAGCTGCTGCATAAAGTGCGGGCCGTCTGTTCGCGCTTCCGGCGTTCACATCCTGCTGCTGCTCGCCTGTCTGCGCTACAGCGTAACTTCGGCCTTCCCGCTCACCGCCTCATATGCGACGTGCCCACCAGGTGGAACTCCACCTTGCACATGCTGGACAGACTGTGCGAGCAGCAGCAGGCCATAGTGGAGTTTCAGCTGCAGCACGCACGGGTCAGTCGCACTACAGAACAGCACCACTTCACCACCAATGACTGGGCCTCCATGCGAGACCTGTGTGCCCTGTTGCGCTGTTTCGAGTACTCCACCAACATGGCCAGTGGCGATGACACCGTTATCAGCGTTACAATACCACTTCTATGTCTCCTTGAGAAAACACTTAGGGCGATGATGGAAGAGGAGGTGGCCCAGGAGGAGGAGGAGGAGGAGGAGGAAGAGGGGTCATTTTTAGCACTTTCAGGCCAGTCTCTTCGAAGTGACTCAGAGGGAGGTTTTTGGCAACAGCAGAGGCCAGGTACAAATGTGGCCAGCCAGGGCCCACTACTGGAGGACGAGGAGGACGAGGATGAGGAGGAGGTGGAGGAGGATGAGGATGAAGCATGGTCACAGCGGAATGGCACCCAACGCAGCTCGGGTCCATCACTGGTGCGTGGCTGGGGGGAAAGGCAGGACGATGACGATACGCCTCCCACAGAGGACAGCTTGTCCTTACCCCTGGGCAGCCTGGCACACATGAGCGACTACATGCTGCAGTGCCTGCGCAACGACAGCAGAGTTGCCCACATTTTAACCTGTGCGGACTACTGGGTTGCCACCCTGCTGGATCCACGCTACAAAGACAATGTGCCCACCTTACTTCCTGCACTGGAGCGTGATAGGAAGATGCGCGAGTACAAGCGCACGTTGGTAGACGCGCTACTGAGAGCATTCCCAAATGTCACAGGGGAACAAGTGGAAGCCCAAGGCCAAGGCAGAGGAGGAGCAAGAGGTCGCCAAGGCAGCTGTGTCACGGCCAGCTCCTCTGAGGGCAGGGTTAGCATGGCAGAGATGTGGAAAACTTTTGTCAACACGCCACAGCTAACTGCACCACCACCTGATACGCAACGTGTTAGCAGGAGGCAACATTTCACTAACATGGTGGAACAGTACGTGTGCACACCCCTCCACGTACTGACTGATGGTTCGGCCCCATTCAACTTCTGGGTCTCTAAATTGTCCACGTGGCCAGAGCTAGCCTTTTATGCCTTGGAGGTGCTGGCCTGCCCGGCAGCCAGCGTTTTGTCTGAACGTGTATTCAGCACGGCAGGGGGCGTCATTACAGACAAACGCAGCCGCCTGTCTACAGCCAATGTGGACAAGCTGACGTTCATAAAAATGAACCAGGCATGGATCCCACAGGACCTGTCCGTCCCTTGTCCAGATTAGACATTAACTACCTCCCCATAACCATATATTATTGGACTCCAGGGCACTTCCTCATTCAATCCTATTTTTATTTTCATTTTACCATTATATTGCGAGGCTACCCAAAGTTGAATGAACCTCTCCTCTGCCTGTGTGCTAGGCCTAAATATATGCCAATGGACTGTTGCAGTGGTGGCTGACATGAAGCCTGATTCTCTGCTATGACATGCAGACTAATTCTCTGCTGACATGAAGCCAGATTGTCTGTTACGGGACCTCTCTCCTCTGCCTGGGTGCTGGGCCTAAATTTATGACAATGGACTGTTGTAGTGGTGGCTGACGTGAAGCCTGATTCTCTGCTATGACATGCAGACTGATTCTCTGCTGACATGAAGCCAGATTGTCTGTTACGGGACCTCTCTGCTCTGCCTGTGTGCTAGGCCTAAATATATGCCAATGGACTGTTGCAGTGGTGGGTGACGTGAAGCCTCATTCTCTGCTATGACATGCAGACTGATTCTCTGCTGACATGAAGCCAGATCGTCTGTTACGGGACCTCTCTGCTCTGCCTGTGTGCTAGGCCTAAATATATGCCAATGGACTGTTGCAGTGGTGGGTGACGTGAAGCCTCATTCTCTGCTATGACATGCAGACTGATTCTCTGCTGTCATGAAGCCAGATTGTCTGTTACGGGACCTCTCTGCTCTGCCTGTGTGCTAGGCCTAAATATATGCCAATGGACTGTTGCAGTGGTGGGTGACGTGAAGCCTCATTCTCTGCTATGACATGCAGACTGATTCTCTGCTGACATGAAGCCAGATTGTCTGTTACGGGACCTCTCTCCTCTGCCTGTGTGCTAGGCCTAAATATATGCCAATGGACTTGAAGAGGGCAATGGCAATACGCTCGGTCCACCACACCACCTACCATACCAGAACTACCCTCCTAATCCCATAGAAATAAATACGCAACACCACTGCCTGGATTTAATCGGCCACAGCAGCCGTTTATTAAATAAATACATAACATCATTAACATATAAATTAACCCAGGACGAGGGGAGGTCCTAGAAGCCCCAATAACCTCATAACACCACTAAAACCTGCGTCTCCATCTTGCCCCCAGCCGTTGAACCCAGCTCGGAGGCAGCAACTGATGGACGCGTAGTTAGTTACTACCAGCTCCTCAATGAGAGTCCAGCCCCTCCCGCGGGGCCCTCCCATCCTCAGGTACCACCATCTTCTTCCACTTCAAGGACCTCCCCCGCCTCCACGACTGCCGCGACAAAATAACAAAGGAAACCAACCCAGACCCCCCCCATACCCTATCACCAAAGGGCCGGGAGGGTGGGCGTTCGCTTGCCCTGGCCGCACTGTCCTCTCTCTCCCGCCTCTTCCCCTCGCAAGCGTTAGCCACGCCCCCACCCCCTCCCGCTCCCTTGACAACTCGCGCTTAACTGACCCTGTCTCCCACTTAACCCTTACCTCACCTGTCCCTTCACTGCCATCACCTCTTCATGAACGGCCTCCCCCACCGCTGCGCTCCTCGTCCGGCCTGACTTGAAGAGGGCAATGGCAATACGCTCGGTCCACCACACCACCTACCATACCAGAACTACCCTCCTAATCCCATAGAAATAAATACGCAACACCACTGCCTGGATTTAATCGGCCACAGCAGCCGTTTATTAAATAAATACATAACATCATTAACATATAAATTAACCCAGGACGAGGGGAGGTCCTAGAAGCCCCAATAACCTCATAACACCACTAAAACCTGCGTCTCCATCTTGCCCCCAGCCGTTGAACCCAGCTCGGAGGCAGCAACTGATGGACGCGTAGTTAGTTACTACCAGCTCCTCAATGAGAGTCCAGCCCCTCCCGCGGGGCCCTCCCATCCTCAGGTACCACCATCTTCTTCCACTTCAAGGACCTCCCCCGCCTCCACGAACGCGCAGCTTGACCTCCTCAAGCCTGCGCGTCCCTCCACATCCCCAACGCCGTTTCCACACCACTCTGGAGCCCCAGAGACCACAAATCTGTTCCCACCGCATTCAAATGGACCCCATCTGCTCTCCAAAAAGCCCCTTCACCCTTCTCCAGCTCCACATGTCGCACCACCACAGCCCCATTCTTTGCCATAAAACGACCCACCGCCCTGTTCACCTTTATCCGGGCCTTGTTAATGCTGTCCACCGACCGTGCCCCCCTCCAAACCGACCGCGGAACAATGTCCGACCAAACCGTCACTATACCTGGAAACAGCGCCCAAATCCTCAACAAATCGAACTTGACGTCCCTAATCAATTCCCTAAACGGCCTCCTACCCAAATCGTTGCCACCTACATGAAGCACCAACACATCCGGCGGGCGATCCAACCGCGCAAAGCGATGAACCTCCCGCAACACTCCCCCCCACAACATCCCCCGAACCCCTAACCACCGTACCGTAGCTACCTCCGGACTAAAACCCAACTGGCGCCCGCACGGCCGCACATCCGCTCTAACCGCCCCCCAAAAAACATAGGAGTGACCCAAGATCCACACCAAGGCCGCCGCAACACCTGCGAACAACAAAAGAAAAAATTAATTCACACCAACACACACCCCCCCCTTACACAAACCCCAACCGAACATACGATTTAAACCGCGCCGACTCCCAACGCCCGATTCTCCTAATCCCCTCCTCACTGACCCCCAACCTAGCCGCCTCAGTCGCGGCCCCAATCCGAAACGAATGCCCAGCATATCCTTCCGCCGGCACGCCCAATCCTCTCAAACATTTCTTAAACACTGCCAGAAACTGAAATCTGGACAAAAAGGAACCATCCTCATGCCTAAGAAATGGCAGCGCATCCTTGGTAATCCCCGCACCGTAAGCGCCCGCACACCGCACCGGGCACATACCACAACCCGGGACCGCAAACAACACAAACTGCCGCCCCCTGCCCTCCTGATCCGTTTTTGAACGTCGAATCCGAACCACAACCCTGTCCACCGCTAACTCAACATCATCACACCGCAACCCCCCCGCTCTCCGAACACTGCCACTCACCAACTCCCCTAATCTAAACGCTCCAAAGAACGCTAATGCAAAAGCCGCCCTGAACAACCCCAGCTCCCAACCAGACTTACAAATGATACTTAACTGCACGCCCACCCGCAACAGCAACTCAAAAGACACCGGCTTCCTCTGATCCGGCACCTTGGGCTCCCCCCTGCGCCAACCCTTCAACACCTGCCGTACCAGGAAACCCTTCGTCAAATCAGGCAGCCGCCTCAACCTAAACCCAAAAGCTACCCCTGCCATAAAACGACTCACTTTGGACACTGTCCACCCCTCCCTCTTCAAACAACCCAGCAACTCCAACAGCCTAACCTCCCCGCCCCCAACACTCGTCCCCCTGGTCTCCTTCCAACACTCCCAGGTCGTCCACGCCTTACCATACTCCCTCCAAGTACCAGGACTCAGCGAATCCCTCAACAACCCCATCACTTCTCCTCCAGGATCCCCCAGAGCCACGGCGGACACTCCAGACCCTCCTCCTCCGCTTCTGGCGCTAGAAGCCGGAACCGCTCCCACTGCGAACGAGAAAGAGAATCCGCCACTGAATTAGACACACCAGCAACATGCTCCGCCACCACCCAAACATTAATCGACAAACAACGCAACACCAAAAACTGCAAAAGCCGAACCACTGGCGGGGAAGACGCTGACAAACTGTTAATAGCCTGAACCACCCCAAGATTGTCACAATGAAACCGGACCTTCCGATTCCCAAATTTCTCACCCCACAACACTACCGCCATAACAATCGGAAACAGCTCCAACAACGCCAGATTCCTCACCCATCCTCGGGTCACCCATGCCTCCGGCCACCTGCCCGCACACCATTGTCCCTGGCAATAAGCCCCAAACCCCACCCCCCCCGACGCATCTGTATACAATTCGAAATCCACGGAATCACACAACCCCCCCATAACCAGCGTCCGCCCATTATACTGCCCCAAAAATTCCGCCCACACCCTCAAATCCCCCTTTAACTCCTTGCCCAACCGTATGAAGTGATGAGGCGCCGACACCCCCCCCGTAGCCGCCGACAACCGCCTGCAGAAAATCCTCCCCATCGGCATAATCTGACATGCAAAGTTGAGCTTCCCTAACAACGACTGCAAATCCCGCAACCTGATCTTCTCCTTCCCTATGGCCCGCTCAATACCGCAGCGCAAATCCAGTAACTTATCCTCAGGCAGCCTACACTCCATCCGCTCCGTATCTATGACAATCCCCAAAAAACATAACTCCGTCACCGGACCCACCGTCTTCTCCCGCGCTAACGGCACCCCAAAACGCTCAAAAACCGATTGCAACGTGTGCAACAACAAAGAACAAACCCGCGAATCTGCCGGCCCCAAACACAAGAAGTCGTCCAGGTAATGTATAACTGACGTACAACCCGACACTTCGATCACCACCCACTCCAAAAATGAGCTAAAAGTCTCAAAGTACGCGCACGAGAGAGAGCACCCCATAGGCAAACACCGATCAACAAAATACGCCCCCTCCCAAAAACAGCCCAACAACCCCATGCTCTCCACGTGAACCGGAAGCAGACGAAAAGCCGCCTCAACGTCAACCTTTGCCAACAACGTCCCCCGCCCCCACCTTCTCACCCACCTCACAGCCGCGTCAAAGGAAGTATAGACCACCGAACAAAGCTCAGGATCAATACCGTCATTGACCGACGCACCCTTGGGGTAAGACAAATGATGAATGAGCCGAAACTTATTCGGCTCCTTCTTCGGCACCACCCCCAAAGGAGACACCTTCAGATTCGGAAGCGGTGGCTCCCTAAACGGACCCGCCATCCGCCCCAGCTCAACCTCTCTCCGCAACTTGTCCCCCACCACTCCCCCATGCTCAAGCGCAGACCTAAGGTTCTTGTGAACAACAGGCCCCGCCGCCACCACAGAGGGAATGCGAAAACCAAAACGAAAACCGTCCCCCAACAACCTAGCCGCTTCCCGATCTGGATATCTATCTAGAAACTCCTGCATCACGTCCACCCGCACCGGAGTCAGTCCCTTTTCCAGCCCCCTCACCCCCCCGCTGCCGTCCCCCCTTAAAGCAACGATTAGCTCCATGGGGCCCCCCGCACCCAGTGCATTCATGCTTGAATTTGCACTTCGCCCCAAATCTGCAGTTTCCCTCATTAAAGAGGAAACACAGTCCCTTTGCCGACGCAGCCGCCAACGCTCCCGGAGAGGACCCACCCGGCTCCCCCCGAAAGGACTGCCCAGCCCTAGGCGCCGCCGTCACCCTCAGCCACAGCCCGATGTCCTTGTGATCCCACCGGATATCAGGCCTAACCGCCTTACGCTGCCGGAACTGCTCATCATACCGGAGCCAGCCCACCCCCCCGTAAACCCGATACGCTTCCCCTATGGCGTCCTGATAGCAAAACAGAGCCGAACAGCACTCCGGGGACCGTTCCCCAATGACACTAGCTAAAATGGCAAACGCCTGAAGCCAATTAGCAAATGTGCGCGGAATCAGCCGATGCCGCCGCTTCTCCTCCTCCTCCACCTTCTTACCCTCATCCTTCTTCCCCCTGTCCAAGTTAAACCGTTCCAACGGGAGCAGCGAAAAAATCTCCACATACTCCCCCTTCCATATCTTTTCCCGCACCTCCTGCTTCAAATGAGCCCCCAAAGGGCCCTCAAAGCACACATACACCTCGCCACGCGCCCTGTCATCCAACCTCTGCCCCTCCGCATCCCCCCCAACCTGCGTCTCCACCGACACTGACCCAGCCGCCCCCCCCCGACGCCCCAGCCCCCAACCCCGGCAACACTCCCCACCCCTGCAATGGCGACCCCCCTCCGGACCCCAACCCAGACAACCATCCCGCCAGCCCCCCCAACAACTGCCCCAACCCCTTACCTAACTCACCCATGGCCGTCCCACCCCCAGCCCCCCCCACCGGGAAGCCCTGCGCTAAAATGGGTCCCCATGCAATCTCACCAGGCACCACGGGCGCTGTGACTCCCGCTGCCGCTGATCCAGACTCCCGCCGCACCGACACTTCACTGGCGTAGCTCCCGGACGTCGACGGCTGCTCCTCCTGGACCACCTGGACGACCCTCTGGACCACACTGGAAGGCCCCCGGGCCGGAACCGCGGCGTCCGTGTCGACGAGGGGACCCTCTACCTCACCGCCTCGATCTTCTCTGGGCCTGCACGGGGAATCCCCTCCATCCCATGCAGCCCGAAGCACCTGGAACTCATCCTGCCGCCGAGTGGACCGCCCGCTGTAAGAAGGCCCAGGCCGGTCCACCGTTCCTGGTCCCGCATCCACCAAGACTGCCGCCGGGAGCGGGGGAGGGGGCGTCCCGCTCCTCTCGGGGCCCCGCCGTGTAGTGGGATTCCTCCCGCGGCGAGGGCGACTCACTGCAGGCCGAGCGGCCGCCCTCCGCCGCGGAGGGTCCGCAGAGGGGCTCCCTACTCGGCGCCGGGCCCGGGGGGTGCTTTCTGGGCTGAGGCGCGCCGGTGGGTGACCCCGCCGCGGCCGTGCCGCCCGTTCAAGAGGGGTAGCCACAGGAGCAGGCAAGACTCCGCACGCACCCACCTGCTCCTGCAGCCAGCCAGGCCCCCGCACCTCCGCCTCTCTCCTCAGCCACTCCAGCAGCTGCTCCACCGACATCCCATGAGACGCCATCTTAACACAGGTCCGCTCCGTTCGTTTGCCCTGGCCGCACTGTCCTCTCTCTCCCGCCTCTTCCCCTCGCAAGCGTTAGCCACGCCCCCACCCCCTCCCGCTCCCTTGACAACTCGCGCTTAACTGACCCTGTCTCCCACTTAACCCTTACCTCACCTGTCCCTTCACTGCCATCACCTCTTCATGAACGGCCTCCCCCACCGCTGCGCTCCTCGTCCGGCCTGACTGTTGCAGTGGTGGCTGACGTGAAGCCTCATTCTCTGCTATGACATGCAGACTGATTCTCTGCTGACATGAAGCCAGATCGTCTGTTACGGGACCTCTCTGCTCTGCCTGTGTGCTAGGCCTAAATATATGCCAATGGACTGTTGCAGTGGTGGGTGACGTGAAGCCTCATTCTCTGCTATGACATGCAGACTGATTCTCTGCTGTCATGAAGCCAGATTGTCTGTTACGGGACCTCTCTGCTCTGCCTGTGTGCTAGGCCTAAATATATGCCAATGGACTGTTGCAGTGGTGGGTGACGTGAAGCCTCATTCTCTGCTATGACATGCAGACTGATTCTCTGCTGACATGAAGCCAGATTGTCTGTTACGGGACCTCTCTCCTCTGCCTGTGTGCTAGGCCTAAATATATGCCAATGGACTGTTGCAGTGGTGGCTGACGTGAAGCCTCATTCTCTGCTATGACATGCAGACTGATTCTCTGCTGACATGAAGCCAGATCGTCTGTTACGGGACCTCTCTGCTCTGCCTGTGTGCTAGGCCTAAATATATGCCAATGGACTGTTGCAGTGGTGGGTGACGTGAAGCCTCATTCTCTGCTATGACATGCAGACTAATTCTCTGCTGACATGAAGACAGATTCTCTGTTACGGGACCTCCCTCCTCTGCCTGGGTGCTGGGCCTAAATATATGCCAATGGACTGTTGCAGTGGTGGCTGACGTGAAGCCTCATTCTCTGCTATGACATGCAGACTAATTCTCTGCTGACATGAAGACAGATTCTCTGTTACGGGACCTCCCTCCTCTGCCTGGGTGCTGGGCCTAAATATATGCCAATGGACTGTTGCAGTGGTGGCTGACGTGAAGCCTCATTCTCTGCTATGACATGCAGACTGATTCTCTGCTGACATGAAGACAGATTCTCTGTTACGGGACCTCTCTCCTCTGCCTGTGTGTGTGCTGGGCCTAAATATATGCCAATGGACTGTTGCAGTGGTGGCTGACGTGAAGCCTCATTCTCTGCTATGACATGCAGACTAATTCTCTGCTGACATGAAGACAGATTCTCTGTTACGGGACCTCTCTCCTCTGCCTGTGTGTGTGCTGGGCCTAAATATATGCCAATGGACTGTTGCAGTGGTGGGTGACGTGAAGCCTCATTCTCTGCTATGACATGCAGACTGATTCTCTGCTGACATGAAGCCAGATTCTCTGTTACGGGACCTCTCTCCTCTGCCTGTGTGTGTGCTGGGCCTAAATATATGCCAATGGACTGTTGCAGTGGTGGCTGACGTGAAGCCTCATTCTCTGCTATGACATGCAGACTGATTCTCTGCTGACATGAAGCCAGATTCTCTGTTACGGGACCTCTCTCCTCTGCCTGTGTGTGTGCTGGGCCTAAATATATGCCAATGGACTGTTGCAGTGGTGGCTGACGTGAAGCCTCATTCTCTGCTATGACATGCAGACTAATTCTCTGCTGACATGAAGACAGATTCTCTGTTACGGGACCTCCCTCCTCTGCCTGGGTGCTGGGCCTAAATATATGCCAATGGACTGTTGCAGTGGTGGCTGACGTGAAGCCTCATTCTCTGCTATGACATGCAGACTAATTCTCTGCTGACATGAAGACAGATTCTCTGTTACGGGACCTCTCTCCTCTGCCTGGGTGCCGGGGCCTAAATATCTGAGAATGGACTGTTCCAGTGGTGGGTGACGGGAAGCCAGATTCTCTGCTATGGAACCTCTCTCCAATTGATTTTGGTTAATTTTTATTTATTTAATTTTTATTTTAATTCATTTCCCTATCCACATTTGTTTGCAGGGGATTTACCTACATGTTGCTGCCTTTTGCAGCCCTCTAGCTCTTTCCTGGGCTGTTTTACAGCCTTTTTAGTGCCGAAAAGTTCGGGTCCCCATTGACTTCAATGGGGTTCGGGTTCGGGACGAAGTTCGGATCGGGTTCGGATCCCGAACCCGAACATTTCCGGGATGTTCGGCCGAACTTCTCGAACCCGAACATCCAGGTGTTCGCTCAACTCTACTGTCGACTAGAAATGCTTATACAGTGGCCATGTGACAAAGAATGATGGATCTCATAGCTGAAGAACATATTGTATAAGGTTATTATATAGAATCTATAGCCAGTTGATGTTTAGACTGGATGGAACCTCCAACTTTTCTGGGGTCCCATCTCATACATCTCAGAGGTTCTTCATAGCATGACATATACAACATCTGCAAGGTCGTCTGTTTGTAGTGTTGTATAAACAATGCCCCCATATGTGTATGTGTGGCACAGGTGAGTCACAGATAGAAATGGCACAGACACTGAATTTTACAGTAGGGTAGGTCCTAGCAATATGTACACAAGAGCCTCAAACATTACCAATGTGGAAGCAATTGTAGCAGTAGAGCAGAAAAAGGCGCTCATAGGGTTAGTATGTCTGGAGCATGTACGGTACACATGGGTCAAGGAGACTCGCCTTACTGTGCTGCGGTATTAGGGACAACACTAATCAACGTTTGAAAATGTTGGAGTGGCAGGAATACAGATCAGCTAACTTGCATAAGGCTTGTGCACTTAGAGGGCAATATTTTCACACGTGTGGAGCACACTATTAAAAACAATGAATATAGACAAACTACCCTTACTTTAGGCTGTATGGCTGCTGGCATAGCGGTTTTGTTGGACAGGATCCCTTTAAGACCTTATTACTATCTATACTTTTATCATTCTTGTTGTATTAGGTATTTGTGTGTGTTCTTTCTATACAGTGCATTCAGAAAATCTTCAGACCCTTTTTACATTTTGATATGTTGTGGCCTTGTGCTAAAATAAAATAAAAATATCAAGTTTTCCCCATCAATCTGCACACAATACTCCATTATGACAAAGTGAAAACAGAATTTTAGAAACATTTGCAAATGTATAAAAATGGAAAAACAAAATGGCAGAAAATCCCCAAATCTAGATGTGCAAACCTTGTGCTATTATACCCAAGAAGACAGGAAACTATTATTCCTGCCAAAGCTGCTTCAACTAAGGGTACTTTCACACTAGCGTTAAAGTTTTCTGGTATTGAGTTCCGTCACAGGGGCTCAATACTGGAAAAAAACATTTCAGTTTTATCCCAATGCATTCTGAATGGAGAGCAATCCGTTCAGGATGCATCAGGATGTCTTCAGCTCAGTCCCTCTTACGGTATTTGGTCTGAGAAAATACCAAAGCATGCTGCAGTATTTTCTCCGGCCAAAATTCCAGAACACTTGCCAGAATGTATTGAAATGTATTAATGCCGGATCCGGTACCAAGTGTTCCGGAAAACCGGATCCGGTCTCCTTTTAAAAATGCAAAAAAATTTTCCGGATGACAACGGAGAGACAGATACGGTATTTCAATGCATTTGTCAGACGGATCCGGAAACAAATGCTATCTGTTTGCATAAGGATTTCAGATCCGGCAGGCAGTTCCGGCAACAGAACTGCCTGCCGGAATCCTCTAACGCAAGTGTGAAAGTACCCGAAGATTTTAGTTTTTCCTTTTCAATAAATTAGCAAAGATTTTGAACATTCTGGGGGTCATTTATTAAACAGAAATACACCTTAATCGGGCATGATTTGCGCTACAATCTGCGACTTCTCCCCGCTCACGCCAGGTCTAAAAAAGTGGGCGCGTCAGGGAAGGGGACGGACCAGCAGTTCCGTCTCATTTACCATTTTTTATGCCTGTTTTCGGTATAGAAAATGGTCTAAATGTAAGAAAGCTAGGAAGCTGGCTTACATTTAAGGCTCATTTAGACAGCCATATGTTTCGTTCCGCACCCGTTCCGCACTTTTGAGGAACGGGTGCGGACACATTAATTTCAATGGGACCGCAAAACATGTGGTGTGCTGTCTGTATCCATTGTTCCGTTCTGCGGAACAAAATATAGAGCATCTCCTATTCTTGTCTGCAAAAGTAGGCATTTTCTATGAGAGTGGTGGCCATGTGTGGAACGCACATGGACCAGTATCCGTGTTTTCCGATCCACAATTTGAGGACCGCAAAACACATATGGCCGTCTGAATGAGCCCTTAGAAGCAGCAGTGGATCTGCCAAAATGATGTAGAGGCTGGCACCTCGTCATAACTCCAGCAGATTCCCCACCAGGTATAGTGCGTATTAGGACTGGCGTCGAAAATGCCGGTCTTAATAAATGTGTCCCTCCGTTTTCTCTTTCTCATTATGGGGTATGAAGTTCAGAATGATGGAGAAAAAATAGATTTTTTTTTTATTTATCTTGGTCAAGGTCACAACTAGAGATGAGCGAATTTCTTAAAAGTTCGATTTGACTGCTTCGCCAAATTTTTTTTAAAAATTAACTTTGTGACGATTGACCTCGTCACGAAGCGCATTTTTTTGTAAGTAGCAGATGCAATGACAGGGAGCTTCGATAGCGGCACCCTCGTCATTGTACCCCTCAGATGTCTCATTCATACATGATCGCGGCATCTGAGTGTAAAATTAACAATAACATTTCTTTTTAATCAAACTTGCCGCCTCCATTTGCTCACGATGGGCCGACCGCCGCCATCTTGCTTGAAGACCTCGGCCGAAATCCTGTGCGGCACGAGATTACGTCATCACGCCGGCTGGCATGATGATGTAATCTTGCGCCGCACGGGATTTCGGACGAGATCTTCAAGCAAGATGGAGGCTGGCGGCCCATCGCGAGCAAATGGAGGAGGTGAGTTTAAATTTTTTTGTCCTTTATACTATTTCAAGTTAAATTGATTCGCTGACACAAAGCACAAGGAAATTCGGCTTCTAGGCGAATCAAATTTATCCTGAATTTCGGATCAAATTCCACTTTGTGGGATTCGATTCGTCCATCTCTAGTCATAACATAACAAAATGTGAAAAAAGTGAGAGGGACGGAAGACTTTCTGAATGCCCTGTAGTTTTCCTATAATAAAGGGCTATGTCAGAAGTCACATCAGGTCATAGAGAACTAACTGTGCATGAACTGTGGATTAATACATGGAATCAGCCTCCATACTGTAATGTATTTCATGTTCCGATTCAGAATGTATCTGCACAAGACAGAAACCTTTCAAGTAGGCTGCCTGTAATGATTAAAATGTGGCTGCTTCCATTGATATTATACGGGATGCCAATGCTACCCTTCATAGTATAAATGTAACATTTTTATTATCAGTGCCTTCATTTTGCTTTGTTGCAGCCAGTCCCACAAGGGTACACAATGTACAGTACTCAGGAGCCAGTTCAGCAGCACCATGGTGGAAGTGTACTACTTACTCCCAGTTATACCTCACGGGCAACCACCGCAGCTTCTCCTAGTTCCGCTCTGATGGAAAGGCTGCGCCAGATTCATCAACAGCCCTCTGGATATATGCAGCAAGGAGCTTCCTTCATACAACCAATGGCCAGTAATCAGAGGTAAGAAGGCATTATCAGGACCGATTTGCTTCTACTGCAAGCAGAGATCTTGAAAGCTGAGAGGAATTGATATGAGAAGTAATACTATATAGATAGTGTAATACTATTATCTACTCCCTTCTGACCACTGCACAGGTCACAGAGCATAGTAGTCTAGAAAACTCTCCCATAGAAGTCACTGAGGTCGTCTTCTGTCCTTTGTACTCATGGCCCATGGTGGTTGCTTTCAAAGAACAGGAATTCTTAACATATTTTTAAAGAAATTGTATAATTTTAGGATTTAAAAAAAATAAATAGATAATTACATGGAAATAAAAAAAACTAAATAGTAAAACATCAAAAGTTCTAAAAATAGGTTACTTTCTGGTTACACATTCCTTTATGGATTATCGCAGCATACAGCCCAGAAATGTACTGGTTTACAATGTCACAAAGTATTACAAATGACATCTGTGATAATGTCTATAATGCAGTTACCAAGATTAAATTAAAACAATAGAGGTATAATTTGTGTTATGTAAATTGATTGTCAGACTTGTCAGTTTAAAAAAATAGATATACAGACGTGGACAAAATTGTTGGTACCCTTTGGTCAATGAAAGAAAAAGTCACAATGGTCACAGAAATAACTTTAATCTGACAAAAGTAATAATAAATTAAAATTCTATAAATGTTAACCAATGAAAGTCAGACATTGTTTTTCAACCATGCTTCAACAGAATTATGTAAAAAAATAAACTCATGAAACAGGCATGGACAAAAATGATGGTACCCCTAGAAAACACAGAACATAATGTGACCAAAGGGACATGTTAATTCAAGGTGTGTCCACTAATTAGCATCACAGGTGTCTACAACCTTGTAATCAGCCATTGGGCCTATATATATGGCTCCAGGTAATCACTGTGTTGTTTGGTGATATGGTGTGTACCACACTCGACATGGACCAGAGGAAGCAAAGGAAAGAGCTGTCTCAAGAGATCAGAAAGAAAATTATAGACAAGCATGTTAAAGGTAAAGGCTATAAGACCATCTCCAAGCAACTAGATGTTCCTGTGAGTACAGTTGCACATATTATTCATAAGTTTAAGATCCATGGGACTGATGCCAACCTCCCTGGACGTGGCCGCAGGAGGAAAATTGATGACAAATCTAAGAGACGGATAATCCGAATGGTAACAAAAGAGCCTAGAAAGACTTCTAAAGAGATTCAAGGTGAACTTCATGCTCAAGGAACATCAGTGTCAGATCGCACCATCCGTCGTTGTTTGAGCCAAAGTGGACTACATGGGAGACGACCAAGGAGGACACCATTGTTGAAAACGAATCATAAAAAAGCAAGACTGGAATATGCCAAACTACATGTTGACAAGCCACAAAGCTTCTGGGAGAATGTCCTGTGGACAGATGAGACAAAAATCGAAGTTTTTGCCAAGGCACATCAGCTGTATGTTCACAGACGAAAAAATGAAGCATATCAAGAAAAGAACACTGTCCCTACTGTGAAACATGGAGGAGGCTCTGTTATGTTCTGGGGCTGCTTTGCTGCGTCTGGCACAGGGTGTCTTGAATCTGTGCAGGGTACAATGAAATCTCAAGACTATCAAGGAATTCTAGAGAGAAATGTACTAGCCAGTGTCAGAAAGCTTGGTCTCAGTCGCAGGTCATGGGTCTTGCAACAGGACAATGACCCAAAACACACCGCTAAAAACACCCAAGAATGGCTAAGAGGAAAAAATTGGACTATTCTAAAGTGGCCTTCTATGAGCCCTGACCTCAATCCTATTGAGCATCTTTGGAAGGAGCTGAAACATGCAGTCTGGAAAAGGCACCCTTCAAACCGGACACAACTGGAGCAGTTTGCTCATGAGGAGTGGGCCAAAATACCTGCTGAGAGGTGCAGATGTCTCATTGACAGTTACAGGAAGCGTTTGATTGCAGTGATTGCCTCAAAAGGTTGCGCAACAAAATATTAAGTTAGGGGTACCATCATTTTTGTCCATGCCTGTTTCATGAGTTTATTTTTTTACATAATTCTGTTGAAGCATGGTTGAAAAACAATGTCTGACTTTCATTGGTTAACATTTATAGAATTTTAATTTATTATTACTTTTGTCAGATTAAAGTTATTTCTGTGACCATTGTGACTTTTTCTTTCATTGACCAAAGGGTACCAACAATTTTGTCCACGTCTGTATATATAACTCACCACATAACACTCCTCTGTTTCCAGCACATCAGCCTTATTCCTCACCGCCAGTCTGTGTTTACATGGCTGCAGCGGTGATGCAGTGGGCGGGGTTAAGCATGCACAATCTCACTATTGTCTGGAGTCCCCTGATGACGCTGCTGGCGCAGCGAAACATGTCGGGCACGACGGGCAGACAGTAGCTAATCAATTGCTGTTTTGATAGCACCACGTCCTACTGTTGCACAAACAACTAGGGCTCCGGAGCCCAGTTGTTAGATAAACTGAATATGTACTGATAGGTAGTGAGAGAAACAAGTAGGACCCTCTAACCTACTGAATGACCTACTATCAGGCTATCAAACAAATAGCCCCTGATTTAGATAGTATTAGGAGACAGGTGCAATGAGGTTTTTATATATTTAGCTTCATTTCTTTAAGATGATCCAATAAAGGTTACTTTTAAAGGGATTAATAGAGGGAGGTTGGCGAACTATACAGCGGTGATGTATCTTTATACTGCACATTAATGCTGAAGCCAGTCACTGCAGCAGCCAATTATACACAAACTAGAGGAGAGAAACAGAACAGCCAAGCTGAAAACAGCGGGGGATTAAAGGGGTTGTAGAAGATTAATACAAACCTCTCAGAGTGGCTGATCCACGGTGGTGATCATAATTACCTGGCCCCTACCTCTGGGTGCGGTGTCTGTCTCTCCCGGGCTTGCTCTTCCTCTCCCTGTATCACTGACAACAACATTCGTTGACAGGGGGACCAGTGACCGCTGCAGCTATTCCCAGGCCGCAGCAGTGACCTGCTTCTCTTGCATCATGTGACCACTGTGGCCTGTGATTGGCTGCATCGGTCACTTGTTCCCTGTAGACAGGTGCTGTTTTCAGTGCTGCAGGGAGAGAAAGAGGCGGCCCGGGAGCGACATATACCAAACCCAACGGCGGGGACCAGGTAAGTATGATCACCACCGTAGGTCAGACACTCTGGGAGGTCTGTATTAGTCTTGGATAAGCCACAGTGGTGTCGTTAGGTCAAAACATTTGGGGCTGGAGCCCCGGTTGTTTTGTCCAGTGCCCCGAATGTTTATGGTGGTTTGATTTTTTTTATTTTATGAGGCTATTCCTAGCCGTCTGGGCAATCCCACAGATCATCCCCAACCCCTCTTGTACTTGTTCCACTACTTGCAGGCTGTGCAGGCATGAGTTCCGAACTTCAGTCACTTTGGTCCGCAATTCTGTTCTGAAGCGTGTGATCCCACGAGACCAGCCACGGGAGGTCACGGATCTCGCGGGATCACGCGCCGCAGAACAGAATTGTCTGACGTTCTGAACTCATGCCCGCGCAGCCTGCAAGTAGTGGAACAAGTACAAGGGGGTTGATAGGTTCCAACTTCCTACACTTGTTGATGGGTTCCTTCACAGATTACAACTGATTCTGGCACCCCAGCAGCACAATCTGTGATTAGTTTATAGTTGGGGGGTTTGCTTAATTTGAAATTAGGCTGACCATAGGTTAGGATGATCTGTGGGGCTAGGCCCTTTGCTGTAGTTATTAACCCCTTTCAGCAGTCCCCCGTTCACTGAAGGGGGGACTTCTGAAATGGGTTTATAACTACTGTGAAGGCCCCCCCAGTAGTGATGAGGGCGTGGCTTCATGGGGTGGGGGGGTGGCTTCACTTGGACTCGTGCCCTGGATGTCTTCAGAACCTAGCAACGCCCCTGCACCATCAGATAATCGCTAACAAGCATTCCTATTAACTTTCATTAGCGATTATCTGGTGCATTCTCGGCCTGTGTAAAGGGCCATTTTGAAAACATCCCTATTTTTCCAAATGCACGCAAAGAAAGATTAAATGACAGCTTTCCTGGAAATTGCTTGCAGTATCCTCTCAAGACCTGTTCTACACCAAACAACAAGAATTCAGCTAAAATCTATGGCGTAGAAATCTCATCATAACATTTACGAGGCATGTTTTTCTCATTCAGGTTTCCTCATCAGCCGTTGCAGCAGAGCCCTTTGATCGGCGGAGGCCTGGAACCAGTAGCGGCACAAGTTTTACATTCAAATCTTAGTTCTGTGCAGCAGAACCAGGAGCAGTTGAGACAGAGACAGCAGCAAATTTGCCAACAGAGACTTGTACAGGTAGAAATTATACATTGACAGATTGTGGCACTGAAATGTTTTTCTGGCAGTTAAAACCAGATAGTGTTGCATATCCTTTTATTCTAATCTATTGTTATGTTATTATTTTCAGATTTGTAAAAAAAATTTTTTCTAAACATGATTATGGGGGCTGGAATCATACCTGAGGTGTTGTTAATAGCATTTAGAGATATTATTTACAGTGGTTATCACAGGCCATAGACACAATAATGAGGGAAACTCATTGACTTCTATGGGAGAGTTTCTAGGCATTCTCTGTGACCCATGCTGAGATCTGGAGGGAGTAGATAAGCTGTGATATCACCTATTGTGAATGGTGACTATTACCCTAAGTTCACACCTGAGCGTTTTACAGCGCGTTCAAATGCGCTGTAAAACGCTCAACACGTGAAAACCAATGCTTCCCTATGGGGCTGGTTCACATTTTCACGTTTTACAGCATGTTTGGACGCGCTGTAAAACGCCCGACGCTCAAACGAGTACAGGAGCTTTTTTTGGCGCGTTTGACGCGCGTTTGGGCCATAGACTCTTTGGACAACACTGCTGTCAATCACCCAAACGCGCGTCAAACGCGCATTTACTATTACAAAAAACGCGCATAAAAACGCGCGACAAAAAGGCGCATAGAAACGCGCGTTTGCGAAATGCTTAGGTGTGAAAGCAGGGTTAGGAATGAGCGAATCGACTTCGAATGAAATATCCAAAGTCGATTTGCATAAAAGTTTGCTTGAATACTGTAAGGAGCTGTATTTGCTCCTATGAGCCGAGTTATTACTTTGCAAAGTCACGCGAGACTTTGCATAATAACTTCATAAATCAATTACTACTGTAAAAAAACATTTCCCGAACTCTGGTTCACTTACAAGGTACTACTTGCAACCGAATCCAAGTTCAGGAAATGGGTTTTTACAGTAGAAATTGATTTATGAAGTTATTAGAGATGAGTAGGGATGAGCGAACTCGAACTGTATAGTTCGGGTTCGTACCGAATTTTGGGGTGTCCGTGACACGGACCCGAACCCGGACATTTTCGTAAAAGTCCGGGTTCGGGTTCGGTGTTCGTCGCTTTCTTGGCGCTTTTGTGACGCTTTCTTGGCGCTTTTTGAAAGGCTGCAAAGCACTTGCCCCAAGAGGCCATCACAGCCATGCCTACTATTGGCATGGCTGTGATTGGCCAGAGCACCATGTGACCCAGCCTCTATTTAAGCTGGAGTCACATAGCACCGCCCGTCACTCTGCTCTGATTAGCGTAGGGAGAGGTTGCGGCTGCGACAGTAGGGCGAGATTAGGCAGATTAACTCCTCCAAAGGACTTGATTAGAGTTGAGCGAACACCTGGATGTTCGGGTTCGAGAAGTTCGGCCGAACATCCCGGAAATGTTCGGGTTCGGGATCCGAACCCGATCCGAACTTCGTCCCGAACCCGAACCCCATTGAAGTCAATGGGGACCCGAACTTTTCGGCACTAAAACGGCTGTAAAACAGCCCAGGAAAGGGCTAGAGGGCTGCAAAAGGCAGCAACATGTAGGTAAATCCCCTGCAAACAAATGTGGATAGGGAAATTAATTAAAATAAAAATTAAATAAATAAAAATTAACCAAAATCAATTGGAGAGAGGTTCCATAGCAGAGAATCTGGCTTCCCGTCACCCACCACTGGAACAGTCCATTCTCAGATATTTAGGCCCCGGCACCCAGGCAGAGGAGAGAGGTCCCGTAACAGACAATCTGGCTTCATGTCAGCAGAGAATCAGTCTTCATGTCATAGCAGAGAATCAGGCTTCACGTCACCCACCACTGTAAGAGTCCATTTTCATAAATTTAGGCCCAGCACCCAGGCAGAGGAGAGAGGTCCCGTAACAGACAATCTGGCTTCATGTCAGCAGAGAATTAGTCTGCATGTCATAGCAGAGAATGAGGCTTCACGTCAGCCACCACTGCAACAGTCCATTGGCATATATTTAGGCCTAGCACACAGGCAGAGGAGAGAGGTCCCGTAACAGACAATCTGGCTTCATGTCAGCAGAGAATCAGTCTGCATGTCATAGCAGAGAATGAGGCTTCACGTCACCCACCACTGCAACAGTCCATTGGCATATATTTAGGCCTAGCACACAGGCAGAGCAGAGAGGTCCCGTAACAGACGATCTGGCTTCATGTCAGCAGAGAATCAGTCTGCATGTCATAGCAGAGAATGAGGCTTCACGTCACCCACCACTGCAACAGTCCATTGGCATATATTTAGGCCTAGCACACAGGCAGAGCAGAGAGGTCCCGTAACAGACAATCTGGCTTCATGTCAGCAGAGAATCAGTCTGCATGTCATAGCAGAGAATGAGGCTTCACGTCACCCACCACTGCAACAGTCCATTGGCATATATTTAGGCCTAGCACACAGGCAGAGCAGAGAGGTCCCGTAACAGACGATCTGGCTTCATGTCAGCAGAGAATCAGTCTGCATGTCATAGCAGAGAATGAGGCTTCACGTCACCCACCACTGCAACAGTCCATTGGCATATATTTAGGCCTAGCACACAGGCAGAGCAGAGAGGTCCCGTAACAGACAATCTGGCTTCATGTCAGCAGAGAATCAGTCTGCATGTCATAGCAGAGAATCAGGCTTCACGTCAGCCACCACTGCAACAGTCCATTGTCATAAATTTAGGCCCAGCACCCAGGCAGAGGAGAGAGGTCCCGTAACAGACAATCTGGCTTCATGTCAGCAGAGAATTAGTCTGCATGTCATAGCAGAGAATCAGGCTTCATGTCAGCCACCACTGCAACAGTCCATTGGCATATATTTAGGCCTAGCACACAGGCAGAGGAGAGGTTCATTCAACTTTGGGTAGCCTCGCAATATAATGGTAAAATGAAAATAAAAATAGGATTGAATGAGGAAGTGCCCTGGAGTCCAATAATATATGGTTATGGGGAGGTAGTTAATGTCTAATCTGGACAAGGGACGGACAGGTCCTGTGGGATCCATGCCTGGTTCATTTTTATGAACGTCAGCTTGTCCACATTGGCTGTAGACAGGCGGCTGCGTTTGTCTGTAATGACGCCCCCTGCCGTGCTGAATACACGTTCAGACAAAACGCTGGCTGCCGGGCAGGCCAGCACCTCCAAGGCATAAAAGGCTAGCTCTGGCCACGTGGACAATTTAGAGACCCAGAAGTTGAATGGGGCCGAACCATCAGTCAGTACGTGGAGGGGTGTGCACACGTACTGTTCCACCATGTTAGTGAAATGTTGCCTCCTGCTAACACGTTGCGTATCAGGTGGTGGTGCAGTTAGCTGTGGCGTGTTGACAAAAGTTTTCCACATCTCTGCCATGCTAACCCTGCCCTCAGAGGAGCTGGCCGTGACACAGCTGCCTTGGCGACCTCTTGCTCCTCCTCTGCCTTGGCCTTGGGCTTCCACTTGTTCCCCTGTGACATTTGGGAATGCTCTCAGTAGCGCGTCTACCAACGTGCGCTTGTACTCGCGCATCTTCCTATCACGCTCCAGTGCAGGAAGTAAGGTGGGCACATTGTCTTTGTAGCGTGGATCCAGCAGGGTGGCAACCCAGTAGTCCGCACAGGTTAAAATGTGGGCAACTCTGCTGTCGTTGCGCAGGCACTGCAGCATGTAGTCGCTCATGTGTGCCAGGCTGCCCAGGGGTAAGGACAAGCTGTCCTCTGTGGGAGGCGTATCGTCATCGTCCTGCCTTTCCCCCCAGCCACGCACCAGTGATGGACCCGAGCTGCGTTGGGTGCCACCCCGCTGTGACCATGCTTCATCCTCATCCTCCTCCACCTCCTCCTCATCCTCGTCCTCCTCGTCCTCCAGTAGTGGGCCCTGGCTGGCCACATTTGTACCTGGCCTCTGCTGTTGCCAAAAACCTCCCTCTGAGTCACTTCGAAGAGACTGGCCTGAAAGTGCTAAAAATGACCCCTCTTCCTCCTCCTCCTCCTCCTCCTCCTGGGCCACCTCCTCTTCCATCATCGCCCTAAGTGTTTTCTCAAGGAGACATAGAAGTGGTATTGTAACGCTGATAACGGTGTCATCGCCACTGGCCATGTTGGTGGAGTACTCGAAACAGCGCAACAGGGCACACAGGTCTCGCATGGAGGCCCAGTCATTGGTGGTGAAGTGGTGCTGTTCTGTAGTGCGACTGACCCGTGCGTGCTGCAGCTGAAACTCCACTATGGCCTGCTGCTGCTCGCACAGTCTGTCCAGCATGTGCAAGGTGGAGTTCCACCTGGTGGGCACGTCGCATATGAGGCGGTGAGCGGGAAGGCCGAAGTTACGCTGTAGCGCAGACAGGCGAGCAGCAGCAGGATGTGAACGCCGGAAGCGCGAACAGACGGCCCGCACTTTATGCAGCAGCTCTGACATGTCGGGGTAGTTGTGAATGAACTTCTGCACCACCAAATTCAGCACATGCGCCAAGCAAGGGATGTGCGTCAAATTGGCTAGTCCCAGAGCTGCAACGAGATTTCGCCCATTATCACACACCACCAGGCCGGGCTTGAGGCTCACCGGCAGCAACCACTCGTCGGTCTGTTGTTCAATACCCCGCCACAACTCCTGTGCGGTGTGGGGCCTGTCCCCCAAACATATGAGTTTCAGAATGGCCTGCTGACGTTTACCCCGGGCTGTGCTGAAGTTGGTGGTGAAGGTGTGTGGCTGACTGGATGAGCAGGTGGAAGAAGAGGAGGAGGAAGCCGAGAAGGAGGAGGTGGCAACAGGAGGCAAAGAATGTTGCCCTGCGATCCTTGGCGGCGGAAGGACGTGCGCCAAACAGCTCTCCGCCTGGGGCCCAGCTGCCACTACATTTACCCAGTGTGCAGTTAGGGAGATATAGCGTCCCTGGCCGTGCTTACTGGTCCACGTATCTGTGGTTAGGTGGACCTTGCTACAGATGGCGTTGCGCAGTGCACACTTGATTTTATCGGATACTTGGTTGTGCAGGGAAGGCACGGCTCTCTTGGAGAAGTAGTGCCGGCTGGGAACAACATACTGTGGGACAGCAAGCGACATGAGCTGTTTGAAGCTGTCTGTGTCCACCAGCCTAAATGACAGCATTTCATAGGCCAGTAGTTTAGAAATGCTGGCATTCAGGGCCAGGGATCGAGGGTGGCTAGGTGGGAATTTACGCTTTCTATCAAATGTTTGTGAGATGGAGAGCTGAACGCTGGCGTGTGACATGGTTGAGACGCTTGGTGACGGAGGTGGTGGTGGTGGTGTTGGTGGTACATCCCCTGTTTGCTGGGCGGCAGGTGCCAACGTTCCTCCAGAGGCGGAGGAAGAGGCCGAGGCGGCAGCAGCAGAATAGGCCGAGGCGGCAGCAGCAGAAGAGGTAGCAGGGGGAGCCTGAGTGACTTCCTTGGTTTTAAGGTGTTTACTCCACTGCAGTTCATGCTTTGCATGCAGGTGCCTGGTCATGCAGGTTGTGCTCAGGTTCAGAACGTTAATGCCTCGCTTCAGGCTCTGATGGCACAGCGTGCAAACCACTCGGGTCTTGTCGTCAGCACATTGTTTGAAGAAGTGCCATGCCAGGGAACTCCTTGAAGCTGCCTTTGGGGTGCTCGGTCCCAGATGGCGGCGGTCAGTAGCAGGCGGAGTCTCTTGGCGGCGGGTGTTCTGCTTTTGCCCACTGCTCCCTCTTTTGCTACGCTGTTGGCTCGGTCTCACCACTGCCTCTTCCTCCGAACTGTGAAAGTCAGTGGCACGACCTTCATTCCATGTGGGGTCTAGGACCTCATCGTCCCCTGCATCGTCTTCCACCCAGTCTTGATCCCTGACCTCCTGTTCAGTCTGCACACTGCAGAAAGACGCAGCAGTTGGCACCTGTGTTTTGTCATCATCAGAGACATGCTGAGGTGGTATTCCCATGTCCTCATCATCAGGAAACATAAGTGGTTGTGCGTCAGTGCATTCTATGTCTTTCACCGCTGGGGAAGGGCTAGGTGGATGCCCTTGGGAAACCCTGCCAGCGGAGTCTTCAAACAGCATAAGAGACTGCTGCATAACTTGAGGCTGAGACAGTTTCCCTGGTATGCATGGGGGTGATGTGACAGACTGATGGGGTTGGTTTTCAGGCGCCATCTGTGCGCTTTCTGCAGAAGACTGGGTGGGAGATAATGTGAACGTGCTGGATCCACTGTCGGCCACCCAATTGACTAATGCCTGTACCTGCTCAGGCCTTACCATCCTTAGAACGGCATTGGGCCCCACCATATATCGCTGTAAATTCTGGCGGCTACTGGGACCTGAGGTAGTTGGTACACTAGGACGTGTGGATGTGGCAGAACGGCCACGTCCTCTCCCAGCACCAGAGGGTCCACTAACACCACCACGACCATGTCCACGTCCGCGTCCCTTACTAGATGTTTTTCTCATTGTTATGGTTCACCACAACAACAAATATATTATTTGGCCCAATGTATTGTATTCAAATTCAGCGGGATATAAATTTGAGGCCTAGTATTTAGGCGCTGGGTGACCGGTATGGATTTAGTGACAGAATTAGACTTGGAAATGCACAGAAGCGTGTGTGTGTGAAGTTATTCTGAATGACCCAATGTGCACCTTGAATATTATATACCCTTTTAGGGATAGATTTCAAATAGCTCTGATATAGCAGAAACCACTAAATTATGAAATTGTTAAATTGGGAATTGTATTTAAACCCAGAACAAAAAATGTGCTTTGACGGACACTAAATAACTTTCCCAGCCACAACAGGACAGCGTTAACGAGAGATTTAGCAGGATATAAATTTGAGGCCTAGTATTTAGGCGCTGGGTGACAGGTATGGGTTTAGTGACAGAATTAGACTTGGAAATACACAGTAGCGGGTGTGTGTGAAGTTATTCTGAATGACCCAATGTGCACCTTGAATATTATATACCCTTTTAGGGATAGATTTCAAATAGCTCTGATATAGCAGAAACCACTAAATTATGAAATTGTTAAATTGGGAATTGTATTTAAACCCAGAACAAAAAATGTGCTTTGACGGACACTAAATAACTTTCCCAGCCACAACAGGACAGCGTTAACGAGAGATTTAGCAGGATATAAATTTGAGGCCTAGTATTTAGGCGCTGGGTGACAGGTATGGGTTTAGTGACAGAATTAGACTTAGAAATACACAGTAGCGGGTGTGTGTGAAGTTATTCTGAATGACCCAATGTGCACCTTGAATATTATATACCCTTTTAGGGATAGATTTCAAATAGCTCTGATATAGCAGAAACCACTAAATTATGAAATTGCTAAATTGGGAATTGTATTTCAACCCAGAACAAAAAATGTGCTTTGACGGACACTAAATAACTTTCCCAGCCACAACAGGACAGCGGTAACGAGAGATTTAGCAGGATATAAATTTGAGGCCTAGTATTTAGGCGCTGGGTGACAGGTATGGGTTTAGTGACAGAATTAGACTTGGAAATACACAGTAGCGGGTGTGTGTGAAGTTATTCTGAATGACCCAATGTGCACCTTGAATATTATATACCCTTTTAGGGATAGATTTCAAATAGCTCTGATATAGCAGAAACCACTAAATTATGAAATTGCTAAATTGGGAATTGTATTTCAACCCAGAACAAAAAATGTGCTTTGACGGACACTAAATAACTTTCCCAGCCACAACAGGACAGCGGTAACGAGAGATTTAGCAGGATATAAATTTGAGGCCTAGTATTTAGGCGCTGGGTGACAGGTATGGGTTTAGTGACAGAATTAGACTTGGAAATACACAGTAGCGGGTGTGTGTGAAGTTATTCTGAATGACCCAATGTGCACCTTGAATATTATATACCCTTTTAGGGATAGATTTCAAATAGCTCTGATATAGCAGAAACCACTAAATTATGAAATTGTTAAATTGGGAATTGTATTTAAACCCAGAACAAAAAATGTGCTTTGACGGACACTAAATAACTTTCCCAGCCACAACAGGACAGCGGTAACGAGAGATTTAGCGGGATATAAATTTGAGGCCTAGTATTTAGGCGCTGGGTGACCGGTATGGATTTAGTGACAGAATTAGACTGGGATATGGCCAAAAAATAACCACACTATTGCTGGTTAAATGCACTTGGTGACGGGCGCAGCTTGCCCCTGATTTAGTATATGGCCAAAAAATGAACAGACTATTGCTGGTTAAATGCACTTGGTGTCACAGCTTGACGCACCACACTACTGAGGGTTAAATGCACTTGGTGACGGGCGCAGCTTGCCCCTGATGTAGTATATGGCCAAAAAATGAACAGACTATTGCTGGTTAAATGCACTTGGTGTGACAGCTTCACCCTGATGTAGGCTTTAGCCAAAAAACAACCACACCATTGAGGGTTAAATGCACTTGGTGACAGGCGCAGCTTGCCCCTGATTTAGTATATGGCCAAAAAAATGAACAGACTATTGCTGGTTAAATGCACTTGGTGTGACAGCTTCACCCTGATGTAGGCTTTAGCCAAAAAACAACCACACCATTGAGGGTTAAATGCACTTGGTCGCAGCTTGGATGCACTTGGTCGCAGCACCGCACAAGACACAAAATGGCCGCCGATCACCCCAGAAAAAAGTGACTGACAAACGGTCTGGGCAGCCTAAAAACAGTGAGTGAGCATTTGAATTTCAGCAGCTCAATGATGCACAGCTGCAGATCGATCGATTAATCAAGTGAAGTCCTTTGGAGGAGTTAATCTGCCTAATCTCGCCCTACTGTCGCATCCGCAACCTCTCCCTACGCTAATCAGAGCAGAGTGACGGGCGGCGCTATGTGACTCCAGCTTAAATAGAGGCTGGGTCACATGGTGCTCTGGCCAATCACAGCCATGCCAATAGTAGGCATGGCTGTGACGGCCTCTTGGGGCAAGTAGTATGACGCTTGTTGATTGGCTGCTTTGCAGCCTTTCAAAAAGCGCCAAGAAAGCGTCACAAAAGCGCCAAGAAAGCGACGAACACCGAACCCGAACCCGGACTTTTACGAAAATGTCCGGGTTCGGGTCCGTGTCACGGACACCCCAAAATTCGGTACGAACCCGAACTATACAGTTCGAGTTCGCTCATCCCTAGACTTGATTAATCGATCGATCTGCAGCTGTGGATCATTGAGCTGCTGATACTCAATTGCTCACTGTTTTTAGGCTGCCCAGACCGTTTGTCAGTCACATTTTTCTGGGGTGATCGGCGGCCATTTTGTGTCTTGTGGTGCGCCAGCACAAGCTGCGACCAAGTGCATTTAACCCTCAATGGTGTGGTTGTTTTTTGGCTAAAGCCTACATCAGGGTGAAGCTGTCACACCAAGTGCATTTAACCAGCAATAGTCTGTTTATTTTTTGGCCATATACTACATCAGGGGCAAGCTGCGCCTGTCACCAAGTGCATTTAACCCTCAATGGTGTGGTTGTTTTTTGGCTAAAGCCTACATCAGGGTGAATCTGTCACACCAAGTGCATTTAACCAGCAATAGTCTGTTCATTTTTTGGCCATATACTACATCAGGGGCAAGCTGCGCCCGTCACCAAGTGCATTTAACCCTCAGTAGTGTGGTTGGTCAAGCTGTGACACCAAGTGCATTTAACCAGCAATAGTCTGTTCATTTTTTGGCCATATACTACATCAGGGGCAAGCTGCGCCCGTCACCAAGTGCATTTAACCAGCAATAGTCTGTTCATTTTTTGGCCATATACTACATCAGGGGCAAGCTGCGCCCGTCACCAAGTGCATTTAACCCTCAGTAGTGTGGTTGGTCAAGCTGTGACACCAAGTGCATTTAACCAGCAATAGTCTGTTCATTTTTTGAGAATGGACTGTTCCAGTGGTGGGTGACGGGAAGCCAGATTCTCTGCTATGGGACCTCTCTCCAATTGATTTTGGTTAATTTTTATTTATTTAATTTTTATTTTAATTCATTTCCCTATCCACATTTGTTTGCAGGGGATTTACCTACATGTTGCTGCCTTTTGCAGCCCTCTAGCCCTTTCCTGGGCTGTTTTACAGCCGTTTTAGTGCCGAAAAGTTCGGGTCCCCATTGACTTCAATGGGGTTCGGGTTCGGGACGAAGTTCGGATCGGGTTCGGATCCCGAACCCGAACATTTCCGGGAAGTTCGGCCGAACTTCTCGAACCCGAGCATCCAGGTGTTCGCTCAACTCTAGAGATGAGCGAATCGAAGTTGACGAAGTGGAATTCGATCCGAATTTCAGGAAAAATTTGATTCGCACCGAATTCGAATTTCCACACACTTCCTGGTAACAATTCAAATTTTTTCCTAATATGGCTGCTGCACATGTAAGGACATGGAGGAAAGAACTCTGTGATGTCACAGCCCTATAAATAGCCTCAGCCATTATGGATGTAGCCATTTTCCAGTGTACTTAGTGCAGGGAGAGATGTTAGCAGGCACTAGGGAAAGTACTAGGAAAGACTTGAAAACTTTCATTTTGCTGAAAAAAAGTTCAGGGAAAGATCATTAGAAGTGTAGTAAAAAGGATAGGGTGAAAGAATTCCACAGTATTGAAGCAGAACAGGATCCAATAGGAGAGTGTACAGCTTGGCTAATAGAAACAATCCTATTACACCTTGCTGCACTGACTGGGGATCCAAATTATACTGCTGCTTTCAGGTTTGCAATAGATGATACCTCTGTAATACCAGCAAACTGTTCTTTTTAATGGGGTGCAAGTGTTGTGTGATACAGCCATTAACAGGGTGTATTACTAGGAAATATTTATAGGTCTTATTAGCCCTCTGCGGTGCAGTTCTATGTTCTATAGCCTTTTTTGGCATGTATTAGTGGGGGGAAAAAGGGCTTACAAAAACAAAATACGGTCGTGTGCATGAGGCCTAGTGGCAAAAAAAGTATTATTTTCCGTTCAGCTGTGCAATTATATGTTCTAAAGCCTTTTTTGACGTGTATTAGTGGGAAAAAAGGTCTTATTAGCCGTTGTGTAGTGAAGTGAGAAAATAACAGCCTTTTTGTAGTGTATTAGTGGCTTTAAAAAAAAAGTATTATTTACCGCTCCCCTGTGCAGTTACAGTATATGTTCTAAAGCCTTTTTTGTTGTGTATTAGTGGCAAAAAAAAACTTTGTCACCTTGCCAGTCTGTGGCCGTCTCATGCTGCTGCTACTGACACCGCCACACTATGTCCTCTTGCCACTCTGTGGTCTCCTCATTCTGCTGCCACCTCAACACTATGTCACCTTGCCAGTCTGTGGCCTTCTCATGCTGCTGCTAACTAGTATTGATCGTGAATATTCTAATCACCAATTTTTATCGTGATTATTGGCACTTAGAGAATTTGCGAATATCTAGAATATAGCGCTATAAGTTCGTAATCGCGAATATTTTAGCTTTTTTTCATCAGTACCCATAATCCCTTACTGCTTCTTGCTTGTGGGCCAATGAGAAGGCTGCAATATCTTTGACTTTAGGAGTAGTGTTGATCGCAAATTTTCTTTTTATTGCAAATTTTACGATTGCCGATTTTCACAAACAAGAAAATAATGACTGGAGATCACAAATTCTCGAATTTGCGAATATATGACGAATATTCTCCCAAATATTCGCAAAATATCGCAAATTCGAATATTGCCCCTGCCGCTCATCACTGCTGCTAACTCAACACTCTGCCTCATGCTGCTGCTGCTGTCACCTCCACACTATGTCACCTTGCCACTCTGTGGCCTCCTCATGCTGCTGCTAAATCCACACTATGTCACTGTGCCACTCTGTGGCCTCTTAATACTGCTGCCACCTCTACACTATGTCACCTTGCCACTCTCTGGCCTCCTCATGCTGCTGCCACCTCAACACTATGGGCCATTGGGTCACTCTGTGGACTTCTCAAGCTGTTCTCCCACCCTCCCTACTCCATGACTGGGCCATGGCGGATGCTCAACAGACAGGATTTGTTTTTTGGGAGGTTATTGTTCTGAGGGATCAGAGGAAGGGCAAAATAATCAGTGACGTCAACACAAACTTACTGCTGACACCCCCTCCACTCTGTCCGGAGAGCTCTACTTGCATAAGCGTTTAATAGAACAGGCTCTGTGGACATCTATGTGGAATCAGCTGACGATGGTGTAAAAGGAGTGCACTCTTTTACGCTACAGTAGGATCTTGGGCCTCTGCACGGTTCTTTATTCCTGGCACGAACATCGACCTGTAAGGCTGAGTTCATACTTGAGTTATTTAGTCAATTTTGGCCCCGTAACTGCCCAAATAACTGAAGTGTGCAGTGAACCTAAGAGCGACACCTGTCATCTACATGTCATACTGACTCACAGTATTGTTTCACTACCACAGAAGACTCTATGCGTATTACTGCTAGGCACAGTGTTCTACACCACTATACAGGCTTTCTGCAGCCAGGAAATAGCCGTTTTTTAACTCTATTCGCCGCAAATAAATTTGGATTGAATCAAATCTTTTCGGAAAATTCGGTGAACCGGCCGAATTGAATTCTTTAGCAATTCACTAATCTCTAGTTATTATGCAAAGTCTCTCATAGGAGCCAATACAATCTAATACTGTATGGAGCGCTCGGTCCATACAGTATTCAAACAAAGTATTATGCAAATCGACTTTGGATATTTCATCGGAAGTCGATTCACTCATCCCTAGTGACTTTTGTGTTATCGATATATAAGAGATATTTATCATTGTACATACCAAGAAGTGACACCTACTATTGGGTTTAGTGGCTAAAACTAAAACTGATTTTATTTTCTTTAAATACCGCATAGATATTGATATGAAAAATAAAAAACAACATCGTCAAAAATGAGTTTAAAACATGTATAACATAAAAACATTTTTTGAATTTACTTTTTTTTTTTTTAGAAAGACCACTGATTCAATTATACCACATATAAACAATTTTTACAAGCATCCCTCAATGGAAAAAAAAAATAGAATTAAAAATACCCACTAACACCCAACCACACACACACACACACACACACACACACACACACTCTCTCTCTCACTATATGGAAGAGGAAATTTCCAAATCATGGAATAGAGATTTCCAAGTCATTACATTAGCAGATTTCTTTATAATCCTGTTCCTTGATATAGTCTTCCTGACTACAAATAACAAAAACATAATAGCTTTTTTTCTTTTTCGCATCTTTTACCACTCTTTTACCACTCGGCCAAGAATTTACAGCACATGGTCCAATTACAGTCTAACATATAAACTCTTTTCTATTATTTCATATCGTTAGACATGTAAAAATAAACCCCAAAACACATTGCCCTACTTCTTCTGAGTACGGCGATACCACATGTGTGACACTTTTTTGCAGCCTAGGTGCGCAAAGGGGCCCAAATTCCAATGAGTACTTTTAGGATTTCACAGGGCATTTTTGCGCATTTGGATTCCAAACTACTTCTCACGCCTTTAGGGCCCCTAAAATTCCAGGGCAGTATAAATACCCCACAAGTTACCCCATTTTAGAAAGAAGACACCCCAAGGTATTCCGTGAGGGGTGTGGTGAGTTCATGTAAAATAAAAAAAATTGTCACAAGTTAGTGGAATATGAGACTTTGTAAGGAAAAAAATAAATCTATTTCCGCTAACTTGTGCAAAAAAAAAAATCTTCTATGAAATCGCTATGCCCCTCACGGAATACCAGAATATGCCCCTCACCTAGGCTGCAAAAAAGTGTCACACATGTGGTATCGCCGTACTCAGAAGAGGTAGGGCAATGTGTTTTGGGGTGTATTTTTACATATACCCATACTGTGTGTGAGAAATATCTCTGTAAATGACAACTTAAAAAAAAAAAATTATACAAAGTTGTCAATTTACAGAGACATTTCTCTCACCCAGCATTGGTATATGTAAAAATACACCCCAAAACACATTGCCCTACTTCTTCTGAGTACCGCGATACCACATGTTTGACACTTTTTTGCAGCCTAGGTAAAGGGTCCGAAAGTCCAACGAGTACCTTTAGGCTTTATAGGGTTGCTCACAATTTAGCCCCGCCAAAAATGCCAGAACAGTAAACACACCCCACAAATGCCCCTATTTCGGAAAGAAGACACTCCAAGGTATTCACTGAGGGGCATAGTGAGTCAGTGGGAGATTATCTATGTTTTTTTGCCAGAAGTTAGCAGAAATGGAAACTTTATTTTTTATTTTTTCCTCAGAAAGTGTAATTTTCCTCTAACTTGTGAAAAAAAAATTAAATCATACATAAACTCACCATGCTTCTGCGTGAATACTTTGGGGTGTCTTTTTTCTAAAATGGGGTCATTTGGGGGGGTATTTATACTATCCTGGCATTCTAGCACCTCAAGAAACATGACAGGTGCTCAGAAAGTCAGAGCTGCTTCAAAATGCGGAACTTCACATTTTTGTACCATAGTTTGTAAACGCTATAACTTTTGCGCAAACCAATAAATATACACTTATTGGATTTTTTTTTTATCAAAGACATGTAGCACAATAAATTATGACACAAACTTGTATAGAAATGTAATTATATTTGAACAATTTAACCAGAGAAATTTAATTGATTAATATCACAAATTTTGATTAATATCACAAACAACGAAAAATCTCAGCAGCAATCAAATACCACCAAAAGGAAGCTGTTTTTGTGAGAAGAAAAGGAGGTAAAATTCATTTGGGTGCCAAGTTGCATGACCGAGCAATAAACCGTTAAAGTTGTGAAGGGCCGATTTGTAAAAAAGGGCCTGGTCATTAGGGGGGTATAAACCTGTAGTCCTTAAGTGGTTAAAAATGTTTTTACCGCATTCGGGAGGTAAACCTTCTTTTCCAGGGCAGAGATCGTTCTGTTCCATGAGGAAAGGAGAAAAAACTGGGATTACCCAAGTATGGCTCTGAGCCCATCTGACGGATGGAATCGTGGAGGTGAGAAAGTCCAGGATCATCATTATGTTCCTGAGGGTGGCTGTCCTTTGGGAGCAGAATCTGGAGACTTCCAGCATTATTTTCGCCTTCTTGTCTGCCGGTAAAAAGGACATCAGAAAATGAGAGTCGAGAAGAACCCCGAGAAAGATTTTCCTTCTTTCCGGGGACAGATCTGACTTCTTGAAGTTTATGATCCACCCTAGAGTGGTGAAGCAGTCTTGGACCCGGGAGAGATGGAGTTGAAGCATCTCTTTGGAGCTTGCCGCTACCAAAAAAATCATCAATTTTTTGGAGATGTAGGTATTTTATAACGTCGGACATGACTTTGGAAAATACTCTTGGAGCTGAGGCAAGCCCGAAAGGAAGCGCCTTGAATTGGAAATGGCACAATTTTCCTGTTCCGATCATAGTAGAGACTGCGATTCTTAGATATTTTTGATGGGGTGGATATATTGGGACATGATAGTAAGCATCTTGTAAATCTAATGTAGCCATCAGACAGTCTTGAGGAAGGAGGTTTATTGTTGATTTTATGGTTTCTATTTTGAATCTTTTGTAAACTATTGATCTGTTTATGGATATTAAGTTTATTATTAGTCGGAAGGACCCATTTGGCTTCGGCACTAGGAAGTCCGGAGAATAGAACCCCTTCCCGTATTGATCTTTTGGAACAGGAAAGAGTACTCCCTTTTCTATTAGGGAGGATACCTCTGACTCTAGACAAAGTTGTTTTCCCTTTGGGGAGAGTCTCTTGTTTATTGTAAATCGATCTGGGGAAGGGAGGCAAATTCGAGTTTTAGACCCTCCTTTAGAGAATTTAAAACCCACGGGGAGGTATAGATGTTTTCCCAGGCTGGAAAAAAAAAAACCTCAATCTGCCTCTACAGGACATCTGGCGTCATTGGGTGAAGCGAGAAGTACTCTCGGGGTTAAGTAGGAAACCCCTACCCCTACCTTTGGAAGGTTGCCATTTCCTGGAAACCTCTTTCTTTTTAGGGTCCGTTCTGGTCTTCCTTTGATTCTGAAATGATCTAGAGGGAACACCTTATTTTTATCAGATGCCTTTTCAAGGATATAATCTAATCCTGAACCAAACAGTCTGTCTCCCTCACAGGGGATGAAACACAGTCGACTCTTAGAGCCTGCGTCTCCCGGCCATGAGCGAAGCCAGACTGTCCTCCTAGCCGCATTGGAGAGTGCGGCAGACCTAGCTGAGAGTCTGACGAGGTCAGCAGAGGCATCTGCTAAAAAGTTAGATGCTTTCTTAAGCATGAGAAGGGACGCCAGAATTTCTTTTCATGGGGTACCTGGTGCAATGTGTTCCTCTAACTTATCTAGTCAGAACGAGAGGGTTCTGGCTGTACAGGTAGAGGAAGTGCTAGGACGTAACATTGCCGTATTTGTTTCCCAGGATTTTTTTAACATGCTCTCTGATTTCTTATCCATGGGATCCCTCAAAAGTCCCATGTCCTCAAACGGGAGGGAAGATTTTTTCGAAATACGGGCAACTGGAGCGTCCACCTTAGGTGTTTTGTCCCATAAATTTCTTTCTGATTCTTCAAAGGGATATTTCCTTTTGAAGGAATTGGGGACCGTGGTTCTTCTTTCAGGGTTTTTCCATTCTCTCGATTTTAAAGCTTTAATATTTTTATGGATCGGGAAGACCCTTCTAGGTTTTTCTCCCAGCCCCTGAAACATGTGATCCTGTATGGAGTGGACAGAATATGCATGGTCGCACGGATAGATTTTAATAGACCGTCAGTCTCTTCTGGAAGAAATAGGACTCTGCCAGAGCCGTCATCCGAAGAGGCTGATTCAGAGTCAGAAGCTAATTCTCCCTCATCAAATTCAAGGGGAACATCAGAGGTGTGGGATCTCTGTGAGGTAGATGGCCGTGGTGACTGAGAAGCCATTTTTAAATCAACAGCGGAATTAACTTCCTCCTTTATAATTGCTCTCATAGACTCCAGGAGAGATGGTGATTCCTCAGACACTATCTTTTCTGAGCACTTTTGACGTAAAGCTTTCTTGCTCTTTGAAGCGAAGAACTTTTTACAAATGGTGCATTTTCTGCGACCTACTTTGCTGGCTGGCTTGTGAGTCATGGTCTCAGTGCCCTAAAAGGGAGGCATAGGGTAATAATACCATGAGACACTATAATAAAACCAGGGCCACCACCTCCCCAAATGTGAACATAAGTACCCAATATAAAGGTGATTTTTCTAAAAACATCTGTGCACAAATAATAATAATAAAAAATTCTCCCTTGGGGGAGGAGGCTTACCGGGCAATGGGCAGAGGCAGGATCACCAGGCTTCCTGGCGGTATCTTCTCCTGAGGCAGGCATGCTTAACGCCAGGTGAGCGAGAGCTGGATGGCCGGCTGCGGTCACAAAACGCCGACATCTCAGCTCCTCACCTTTAACCCGGAAGTGACGTGCCCGAAATCTCACGAGATTCTCTTGCCCAAGGAGGCGATTTTCACATGCGCACAGGACTTGTGAAGCCCGGGGATGCCTGCCAGCAGGGCTTACTCCAGAGACGGGAAAGGACGGCGAACGCGACCTCGGGGGACCCGTCTCCTGCACCAGCCCTCCTAACACGTGGGGAATAGATCCAGGCTGGGCACAATAGATCTTCCTGGCACTGCAGGAGCACTCCTATGACCCGAGGAAAAGAAACAATGACTGGTGAGGTAAGGGGGAGGAGGCCTTTTTGAATTGTTGTTTCCTATCCTAGGGGCGGGGACACCCTCCTGTCAGTGCCGTTGTGGAGGTGCCGAGGAAAAATAAGGTGTTCTGTGTAATCTATGTACACTCACTCTAGTGAGCCTTAGCTTTACACTGTATTTTATTTAACAGTGCGCCTATTAGTTTATTGTATATACTGTACTTGGGACTAACCACTACTTTTTGTAAAAAAAAATCTTTCCAAACATACTGCAGAACCTTCGTTTTTATAGATTTTCCTAACATTCTTAAAAATCCACCTCAGTTTAATTTACAAAAAATAATTACTGCTATTTAACCCAAATCCATTTTGCAGACTCTCAAATGCCTTGAAGGTGTCCCAGCATGCTCCAATGATTTCTATGAGAGTTCTGGAAAGAGCAGAGCAAGTATGCATGCTGGGAGTTGTAGTTTCACAACAGCTAGCATGCCAGCTGCATATCCCTGATGTAGAAGATTTTTTTTAAAGCCTCCATCATAGATTATTTCAAAAATGCAGAACAGAACAGTGCAGCATGCATCTCTAATTTGTCTGGTAAAATGACATCATGGATGAAATCCAACTGGTCCCCTTTATAGTCAGACAGGTCTGTTGGGCACCACTGGTGGCTGTCACATGACAGATGTTTTTTTTTTCTCTCTCCTTAAAATCTGTTTTTCTGTTTCTCTGATGGAATAAAGCCTTGAAAATACTTCAATGTTTTCATATAAAATATATATGGCTGAATGAGTATAGTAAATAGACTAAAGTACTGTATATGGTTCATATAGGGTACAGCATAGGCTTTTATAGAGGAATACACAGACATTTTATGTATTATGTATTTCAGCTTCAAGAACAGCAAAGTCAGCAAGCCATGGGCCTTCAAGCAGTGCAACCGCAGCAGCCACTGGTATGTGTAAAAGTGTAACAAATAAATAAGTATGCACGTAAATAAATACATATAAGTATTCACAACACAGATACATAAAAAAGTAGAGCCCATTAGGCATAGTAAAATACCAGCAAAAACCTGCACTTGTTTCTGTGTGTAGACACCATACTAAATGGTGAATTAATATTTTCCACAATTTTTAGACTTTCCCATTGTTGAGATGTGGGAGTATATGCCGTTAAAAACTGTCTAAACAGTGTGTACTGTGCAGACAGATTTCCTCACTTTCTTGCTGTTGTAATGGCGTCATTTATCATTTCAATCCACCTTGACCAGATCAGCGCTGCAGTAGTCCTTCATAGGTGTAGATTTTTACTTTGTACTTTCTGTCTGGGACATACAGACTTCTCGTACGGCTTTCTCAAGGAAGTTTTCCTGGAGGGCCCATTTAGGTGTAGACAAGTGCCTAATGTATAGAAGGTAAAAATGCCCCCCCCCCCCCCTCAAGGTAAGACATTTTACTGACAAAAACGGATGAAATGAAACATTCCTTGCAGATAGAGAGATTTACAGTTTGGTAGCAGATAGACTGCATACCAATGTTATGTTTGTACAAGGCAAATGAATCTTCCCCTTGTGTGTAATTAGATAGACATGTGATATCTAATAACTTGATGTGAAATTTAGAGGGAACAGAAGATTAGTGAGAAGTTACAGTTTCCAGAACTCGTCTCCCTCTTGAGACCCTTTCCTCACCTTCATGAAATGTGCAATGTGGTCCATATTTCTGAAATGTTGTATACTGCAATTAGGTAAAAGAAAGTCAAATATTTGTATTGCATCGTTTTATGTTGGTTTGGTATGACATAAATAATGATCAGGCGTCACATTGACCTTTATGTTCGGGGTGTGATTTAAAGAAATACACTGCCAGCATAGCAGGAGTCAGAACTAAATGAGGTCCCTGACAGGGTAACATTTTTTTTTTTCAGTTTCATGCCCTGGTGCCTTCCCTCAAAATGTCTTCATTCCAAAGCTGTAAGAGCCAATCTTTCAGCTCTTTATGCGAGAAATATGTTAGCTTCTAATTTTATTGGGCAGCAGAAGATTTTGTTCAGGTTGCACCAGATACAAATATTAGGCACATTTGTTCTATATATTTCCTTAATGTGGTTTGTAAACATCCATGGACATGATGCAGAAACAACCCTTTTCCGATGTATGATGATGAAAAGTATGTTGATCGGGTTGGTCCTTACACAGTTTGATAACAGCACTGGCTGGACAGTATCAGAGTCTGTAGTGGTGCATTTGTCAGTTTATTCAGATTCCTAAAAGACGCTCCAGATGTGTTATTGTATGAAGAATATACATTCATATTTACTAAGAATTGTCAGGAAAGATCTCTAAATTTCAGCAATCATAATGCATCACAGCATTATTTTTTTTATTGAGTTATCTTTATTTTATATCTAAAACATAACAATTTAGATAACATGATGGTACACAAATACAATAAATATCCACAAATTTACTGAACTTATCCATCATGAATACTAAATTAATATTAAAAAAAAAATAATCCTATTTAATCCTACTCACCCACCCCACCACCCGCCCTCATTGTCTCGGAGCACATCCAAGGCGAACAGGACCTTATGGCCATGCTGACCAAGTTCTATCCCATCTAATTCTCTGACTCTTATTATGAATAACGAGTTTCTCGTATTTCTTCACTTTATCAACCAGTTGGTGCCATACAGATACAGCCAAAGGGTTATTCGAGCCCCAGTTCCTGGCAATTACAACCCTGGCCAGCATCAGCGACTTCATCCTAAGAATATTTTCTCGTCCCTGCCCATCAAGTAGGGGGCACCTAACACAGCAGTAGTTATATCTGCGTCATAATTAAGTGAGGAGCATCTACAAAGCTCAGAAAAGACATTGGTCCAGAAACCCTGAATCACAGGACATAACCAGATAAGATGTATAAAATCCGCTCGTTGAGCCTGGCATCTAGGACATCTATCTGAGACATTAATATAGAACCAGGAAAGAGAGAAGGGTGTATAATATAAATGGTGTGGAATCCTAAACTGAATTAACCTGTGATTCCCAGATATAGAGTTTTTCCGAATATTTCTATATATTGCATCCCATTTTAATGTTTTATTATTCCCTATTTCTTGAACCAATTTCACTTCACTTCTAAACTTATTCATTTTACCCATTTTCACTCTCAATTTACTATAAATTTGTGAAATAGACATACTATTCTGATATGAATTAAAACACCAATCCATAAAGTCATGTGATTTGATCGTGAAAACCTCTTTATATTTAGTGCACATAAGAGCGTGTTTAACCTGCAAATATTTATACTTATCTAACATATTAACATCTCTGTGCCCAAATATATTCACTAAAGTCCTGATGTCACCATTGTGTATCATTTGCTAAACCCTAATTATTCCCTTCCTTTCCCAAAATTCAATATTATCAATCTTATTAAGTTCACTGAAGTGCACATTATGCCATAACGGGTTAAAATCAATGCATGAGTGATTCCCAAAATTACTTTAAGTGAGTTCCAGACAAGCTGCATAGAGTGTGATATAAAACATTTTTTCCCCTTTCTCCCATATATCCAGTTTCTAGAATACTAAATATATCCCGCTGCAATCCTTTATAATCTCTGATAAGTTGGGGGTATATATTAAAGGGAGCAGAAAGATACCATTGTATTTGAGCAGCCAGGTAGTAGCCCCGCAAATAGGGGAGGGATAAACACCCGTTTTCTTCTGCTAACCATAAATAATTCTGTTTAATACGTACTCTTTTTCTGCCCCAGATTAGTTCATTAAGCAATCTCTCCAGAACTTTAAAATGCACATCTTCAATCCATATTGGGCAAGGAGACAGTTGGTATAACATTTGTGGGAGAAGCAATCCTATCTGCCTGACCCATCTTCAACTTTTGCTATACACGTACTTTATTTTTTATTTTGTCTATTAGTGGAATGATATTCAATTTAGTATAATCTCTCACCTAAGGGACCAATCCGAACCCCCAGATATTCCAGTGAGTCAGTTAACATTAGACATCTATGTCCGTAATCCCACGCATGTGCCGATGAATGCGATATCGGCGCATGCGCATTGAATGAGCACTGTCGCGCCGGGGCATCACAGTTTAGCATGCGCATGCGCGGGACTACGGACGGGAGGTTAGAACAGAGACTAAGGGCGGGCAGACGCGGCAGAGGGGGAGTGCCTTTGTATGAAAATTACCCAGGGGCCTGGGCACCGGCCATTGTAACGCCACCCCTGGGCACCTTCTCAGACTCGCTTGCATGCAGATTTTCTCCACAACGATGCTAGCAAGGAACAAACGATAAGCACCGTTTACATAGGGGGGATGCCGTGGACATAACACTGTTATTAGGTTAATAGGGTGAATCTGCGTTAAAGACTCCCTTTAAAGGGGCTATGCCATGACTAATGTATAAAATGAAAATCAGACATCATATAGGACATGACAATCTCATTCTAATAAAGCTAGAACCAGCCCTGTACCTCACATGGATCCAGAGATCTCCACATTCATTGTTCTGCTAGATTTATATCAAGCTGGCAGCTCAAGGGGAGTGTCTTTACTGCTGCAGCTAAGGGGGCGTGTCCATGCTCTACCTATCACAGCTCAGGAGGCAGTTGAAGGATGAAGCTGAGCATGTGCGGCCTTCTCAGTGAGCAGGTCAAAGAAATGAGAAAAAAAAATTTGAGGAGCAGGTGACGCTGTACATGAACATTTTATTGAATAACTTGAATTTTTAATTATTTGCAATTACAAAAATATTTAGATCCAGGTGTTGGTTTGAAAACTGTTGAATATTTTTTGTGGGACAGCCCCTTTAAAACTACAACGGTTCTGCAAGATAATAGGCATTCTATTGAAACAACATAAATCATTTATTGTATATGACATTTACCTCAACATATTCATGAAACTCCCAATACATCATATATACAGCCGATAAATAGGCAAGGGAACTAATACCTCTAAGACAGCCAGATTCAAGAACTCAAAAATAATCACAAGGTAATAAAGAACGCCCGACTTGTTATATAGGATCAATCCTGCCTGTCACCTCTTTATTGGAGATATCTCTCATATTTGGGTACACTGCACATTTATTAGACCCCTCTGGGAAGAAAATAGAAACCTAATATCTGTACTACTCAGACAGCAAAAATCACATTAGGCCTTATAAATTCTATTAAACTTTGAATTCCTAGATGCTGACAAAACAAGCGAAGAGCAAGGAAATATTAGAAACATAGGTTTCCAGGACTCTGATTAGATTCTCTCTTATCTTGTATAAGCTTTATTCCTATAGTTCATGATTAGATTACCGTAAAGTGCCTTTATGTTGATTCATGGTATTATACCCACTGTTTCTACTTTTAAGGGCTCATGCACACGAGGGCACACAACATCACTGATGGGTCCGCAATCCGGAAAGTGCGGTGTGGAACGGAGGCATGGAACCCTACGGAAGTACAATGGGGTGCTTCCGTGGGGTATCGCTCCGTGCCTCATCACCGCAAAAAAATATAGAACTTGTTCTATTTTTTTTGTGGTGCGGACAGAACACGGACTCATTTAAGTTAAATGGTCCTGGATTTGCCTGCGGCAGCTGCACGGATGTTGGTTGTGCAAATTGTGGTCCCCAATGCATGGAACGGCCGAACAACAGCCGTGTGCATGAGGCCTAAATCAGACTTAATTACAGAATACAAAAGATATCTCCCTTCACATCTAGTCATCAAAGCCCTTTACCTTGCCAACCCTCCTTGGCAAACTCCTTCAAAGTATCTCTACCTCTCGCTCTTTTATGACAAGATAAGATCGTTTATAACATTAACATGAGTTCCTCCTCTCCTTTTTCTACTTTATCCCATTCAGTCTAATCGTATTTTGCTGGTTTCTTTTTGGTACATTTCTTAACCACTTCAGCCCCGCTAGGTGAAACCCCCTTCATGACCAGGCCACTTTTTACACTTCGGCACTACACTACTTTCACCGTTTATCGCTCGGTCATGCAACTTACCATTCAAATGAATTTTACCTCCTTTTCTTCTCACTAATAGAGCTTTCATTTGGTGGTATTTCATTGCTGCTGGCATTTTTACTTTTTTTGTTATTAATCAAAATGTAACGATTTTTTTGCAAAAAAATGACATTTTTCACTTTCAGCTGTAAAATTTTGCAAAAAAAACGACATCCATATATAAATTTTTCGCCAAATTTATTGTTCTACATGTCTTTGATAAAAAAAAAATGTTTGGGCAAAAAAAAAAAAATGGTTTGGGTAAAAGTTATAGCATTTACAAACTATGGTACAAAAATGTGAATTTCCGCTTTTTGAAACAGCTCTGACTTTCTGAGCACCTGTCATGTTTCCTGAGGTTCTACAATGCCCAAACAGTAGAAAAACCCCACAAATGACCCCATTTCGGAAAGTAGACACCCTAAGGTATTCGCTGATGGGCATAGTGAGTTCATAGAACTTTTTATTTTTTGTCAGAAGTTAGCGGAAAATGATGATGATTTTATTTTTTTTATTTTTTCTTACAAAGTCTCATATTCCACTAACTTGCGACAAAAAATAAAAAATTCTAGGAACTCACCATGCCCCTCACAGAATACCTTGGGGTGTCTTCTTTCCAAAATGGGGTCACTTGTGGGGTAGTTATACTGCCCTGGCAATTTAGGGGCCCAAATGTGTGAGAAGAACTTTGCAATCAAAATGTGTAAAAAATGACCGGTGAAATCCAAAAGGTGCACTTTGGAATATGCGCCCCTTTGCCCACCTTGGCAGCAAAAAAGTGTCACACATCTGGTATCGCCGTACTCAGGAGAAGTTGGGGAATGTGTTTTGGGGTGTCATTTTACATATACCCATGCTGGGTGAGAAAAATATCTTGGTCAAATGCCAACTTTGTATAAAAAAATGGGAAAAGTTGTCTTTTGCCAAGATATTTCTCTCATCCAGCATGGGTATATGTAAAATGACACCCCAAAACACATTCCCCAACTTCTCCTGAGCACGGCGATACCAGATGTGTCACACTTTTTTGCAGCCAAGGTGGGCAAAGGGGCACATATTCCAAAGTGCACCTTTCAGATTTTGCAGGCCATTTTTTACACATTTTGATTGCAAGGTACTTCTCACACATTTGGGCCCCTAAATTGCCAGGGCAGTATAACTACGCCACAAGTGACCCCATTTTGGAAAGAAGACACCCCAAGGTATTCCGTGAGGGGCATGGCGAGTTCCTAGAATTTTTTATTTTTTGTCACAAGTTAGCGGAAAATGATGATTTTTTTTTTTTCTCTTTTTTCCTTACAAAGTCTCATATTCCACTAACTTGCGACAAAAAATAAAAAATTCTAGGAACTCGCCATGCCCCTCACGGAATACCTTGGGGTGTCTTCTTTCCAAAATGGGGTCAATTGTGGCGTAGTTATACTGCCCTGGCAATTTAGGGGCCCATATGTGTGAGAAGTACTTTGCAATGCCCCTCGCCATATATGTGGGTATATGTAAAATGACACCCCAAAACACATTCCCCAACTTCTCCTGAGTACGGCGATACCACATGTGTGACACTTTTTTGCAGCCTAGATGCGCAAAGGGGCCCAAATTCCTTTTAGGAGGGCATTTTTAAACATTTGGATCCCAGACTTCTTCTCACACTTTCGGGCCCCTAAAAAGCCAGGGCAGTATAAATACCCCACATGTGACCCCACTTTGGAAAGAAGACACCCCAAGGTATTCAATGAGGGGCATGGCGAGTTCCTAGAATTTTTTTTTTTTGCATAAGTTAGCGGATATTGATTTTTTTTTTTTTTTTTCTCACAAAGTCTCACTTTCCGCTAACTTAGGACAAAAATTTCAATCTTTCATGGACTCAATATGCCCCTCACGGAATACCTTGGGGTGTCTTCTTTCCGAAATGGGGTCACATGTGGGGTATTTATACTGCCCTGGCTTTTTAGGGGCCCTAAAGCGTGAGAAGAAGTCTGGAATATAAATGTCTAAAAATGTTTACGCATTTGGATTCCGTGAGGGGTATGGTGCGTCCATGTGAGATTTTATTTTTTGACACAAGTTAGTAGAATATGAGACTTTGTAAGAAAAAACAAAAACAAAAACAAACAAAAAATATCCGCTAACTTGTGCCAAAAAAAATGTCTGAATGGAGCCTTACCGGGGGGGGGGGGGGGCAGGGGGGTGATCAATGACAGGGGGGTGATCACCCATATAGACTCCCTGATCACCCCCCTGTCATTGATCACCCCCCTGTAAGGCTCCATTCAGACATCCGCATGATCTTTTACGGATCCATGGATACATGGATCGGATCCACAAAACGCATGCGGACGTCTGAATGGAGCCTTACAGGGGGGTTATCAATGACAGGGGGTGATCAGGGTGATCAGGGTGATCACCCCCCTGTCACTGATCACCCCCCCTGTAAGGCTCCATTTAGACATCCGCATGATTTTTTACGGATCCATGGATACATGGATCGGATCCACAAAACGCATGCGGACGTCTGAATGGAGCCTTACAGGGGGGTTATCAATGACAGGGGGTGATCAGGGTGATCACCCCATCACTGATCACCCCCCCTGTAAGGCTCCATTCAGACATCCGCATGATTTTTTACGGATCCATGGATCCATGGATCGGATCCACAAAACGCATGCGGACGTCTGAATGGAGCCTTACAGGGGGGTTATCAATGACAGGGGATGATCAGGGTGATCACCCCCCTGTCACTGATCACCCCCCCTGTAAGGCTCCATTCAGACATCCGCATGATTTTTTACGGATCCATGGATACATGGATCGGATCCACAAAACGCATGCGGACGTCTGAATGGAGCCTTACAGGGGGGTTATCAATGACAGGGGGTGATCACCCCCTGTCACTGATCACCCCCCCTGTAAGGCTCCATTCAGACGTCCGCATGATTTTTACGGATCCATGGATACATGGATCGGATCCGTAAAAATCATGCGGACGTCTGAAAGGAGCCTTACAGGGGGGTTATCAATGACAGGGGGGTGATCAATGACAGGGGGTGATCAGGGAGTGTTTATGGGTGATCACCCGCCTGTCATTGATCACCCCCCTGTAAGGCTCCATTCAGACGTCCGTATGCTTTTTGCGGATCCGATCCATGTATCCGTGGATCCGTAAAAATCATACGGACGTCTGAACGGAGCCTGACAGGGGGGTAATCAATGACAGGGCGGTGATCAATGACAGGGGGGTGATCAGGGAGTTTATATGGGGTGATCATGGGTGATCAGGGGTTTATAAGGGGTTAATAAGTGACGGGGGGGGGTGTAGTGTAGTGTAGTGTGGTGTGACTGTACTGACCTACCTGAGTCCTCTGGTGGTCGATCCTAACAAAAGGGACCACCAGAGGACCAGGTAGGAGGTATATTAGACGCTGTTATGAAAACAGCGTCTAATATACCTGTTAGGGCTTAAAAAATTCGGATCTCCAGCCTGCCAGCGAGCGATCGCCGCTGGCAGGCTGGAGATCCACTCGCTTACCTTCCGTTCCTGTGAGCGCGCGCGCCTGTGCGCGCGCGTTCACAGGAAATCTCGCGTCTCGCGAGAAGACGCGTATATGCGTCCAGGAGGAATAAAGCAACCACCTCCCGGACGCATATACGCGTACAGCGGTCGGGAGGTGGTTAATATCAATTATGCCATAAGATCTTTTCGCACCAATTTTGATTTGTATTGTATAAAATCCTGAAAAATTATATATATTGTATACAGCTTTTTCTTATACATGTGAATGGAATTTGGAATTCCATCCACATGTATTCTACTGTATGTGTTCCAAGAGAATATAGTCGGCACTACTCTGAACCTTTTATCGAATGCTTTAATCTTCTCTTAAAGGATAACTGTCATATTTTTTTTATTTGCTAATTTACTAGAGCTGGGCATGTATACTTGAGCTAGTCTGTCAATGCTTGTCAAAAGATCTGCAATCACCTTATAATAACAGCTTTCATTAATGTCCCCTGTCCCTCTCCACTGCTCCCTTAAAAGACCGTCGCTAGGGCTTGTCTGTCTTCCTTTTAGTATAAACAGAAGTCTGAGGGGCGGTCTTCCATACTGCATGCCTGCATTAGGCTTCAGAGTGAGGAGGCGTGTCTCTCAGTAATCCAATCTGATTGGCTGGCAGGGAGCTGTTGGCTCCGGCAAGTGTGTATGGGAAGTGAGGGAAAGCAGTTTTGGCCTCAGAACTGGCAGAGAAGGTCCTCATATTGTAAATGTTGAAACAGCCGTAACTAAGGGAAAAACTCAAGGAAAACAGTGGTATGTGAAATAACTAAAGATTACTTTATGCATAATGCTGCTGCAGCAGTAGCATATGCTAAAATAGATTTTTTTGATTAAAACATGACAGTTACCCTTTAAGCTGACGCACAACAAACAGTCATTTGGTGGTGCTCTACAAGCCAGATTCCATACTTTCCAGATAAATAAGAAAATTTGTGGCACTCCCCATGAAAACTATTAGTGATGAGCGGCAGGGGTCATATTTCGAATTTGTGATATTTCGCGAATACTTTGTAGAATATTTGTCGAATATTCGCGAATTGGAATGTTCGTTATATTCTAAATTCTTTTTTTTTTCACTCGAAAATCGGCATGGTAATGATCTCGTAATATGCGAATATTACGCAATCAATACAGGCGTGTGTTAAAAACGAATATATAGCACTATAGAATATATGCTATATATTCTTTTTAGAATAGTCGGTATTTTTTCTATCTGAAGTGAACACTTCAGGTGGAAAAAAATGATGACTATTCTAAAATATGAATGTATTGAATATAGCGCTATATACTTGTTTTTTAGACTATTTCTCATTTTTTTTCCATCTGAAGTCATGATTCCTACCTGCTTAAGTTGCTTATAGGCCAATGACTCATTCGCTTTTCGAATATTCCTTGATCAACACTAAAAACGATGTCCTTTATCTGTGGACCCATGAAAGGACAGTGTTTTAATGATGAGTGCCGCATATTTTCTTTGTAGTTATCTGTAATTTCAAAAATACTCCCTTGTGGTCTACTCCCTACTCCTGTTTTAATGTAGAGCAGAAGGAACTATGTAATATTCGTGTTTATGTATCTGCACTAAACATGTATCTTTGTTAACTAAACTGTAGACTACAGAACAAAAAAGTAATTTTTTTATTGTGTAATTTTAGATGCATCCTTCCTCCATTTCTCTTTTAAGGGGTTTTCTGGTACCTAAAATTGGTGGCCTAGCCTCAGAATAGGTAATCAAGATATGGATGGACCCACTACCTCCAATATCCACTATACTGCAGGCAGACATAGAATTACAAGGTTCCATCCACTGTGTAGTGGCTGTGACAGGGTACTGAAGATCTGCTGCTATGAGGTGCAGTATTTCGGTACTGGAAATTACACAATTGATAGAGCCTTCCAGTCACTGTATAGTTTCCCGCACTGGATGCTGCCTGAAGTAGCTGATTGACAAAGGTGCCAGGTATTGGGCCCCCGCTGATTGGATATTGATGGCCTATTCTGAGGATAGGTTATCAATATCTAAACCCGATTCAATTACCACTTGTTTTATCATCTTCTTCTAAAACTAAAGTACATAAAAAGTAATACAAATACTACAACCTATATATCAAATAATAAAACCTTTTTGGAAAATGTGTTTTCAGTTCCCAAGGCAAGGTTTACAGCAGACTCAACAACAGCAGCAAACTGCAGCCTTAGTCAGGCAACTACAGAAGCAGCTTTCAAGTGAGTATATGAAATTATTTATATATTCCAGACCCTTATACATATGGCAATGGTATATGTAACATTCAAAAATTTGTTGTCCTTGCTGCATAATATAAATTAAATCATTGCTATTAAATCATTTGTTCCAGTAATTTATACAATTGGAAACTTAGAGGAAAAGTGATGGCAACAATTTTCCTTCAGCTTTTTTTTTTTTTATGAAAAATACCACATTTCTCGGCCTTTTTTTATGCAATAATGTCCTCTGAAACATACTCTACATTTTCATGTCATTGTTTAGTCTAAAAAAATGCTCTAGTACTGTGTTTTCTATGGCACATTTTCCCACAGTCTTCTCTATAGGACTTGAAAATGCAAGAAAAAATAAACCCCTTGTACAAAATGACTGTAAGGCATCGCTCTCTCTCAGGGAGTCACAGTCACAGACTTCTTCGCAGACAACCAAACTGGTGCTTTATTGTTGCACTTCAGCACCCACACAAACATGATCATCAAAATGAAATAAACACCTGCCCCTCTGGGCTCTAACTAATACTAATAGTTTTCCCTCACTCACCTCTATGTACAGGTTCTACACAGTATCTCAGGCTCCAAGCCTTAGTAGATCTAGTCATTAAGTCCATACAGGGAAGAGGTCTGGCTACACATAGCCTCATGGCCACCCAGAGCTTCACTAGGCCTCTGCTTACAAGTCCTCTCTTCTCAGACTGACACACAGAGGGTTGGTTTTATGCCTCCTTGATTACACCTACAATGACCTCAGGCTAGGGGAAAACCTGGCGTGGAATGGGAGATGGACTGGGAAGGTCCCACTACCAAACCTACCTTCCCAGTCCAAATAAAATCCAGCCCTTGTACTCCAACAAAACAAATAGCTCCAGCAACTATGTTTGTTGAAGCCAGCGCCATCCTCCTGGATTTTACTTCTCACCCAGTTGAGGAACCTGGTTGAGATATACACATACACATTGCCACATGACATTAAATAAAAACACCACTTAAAACACTATGACCACAATTTGGCATCAGTATTAAGAACACAATACTACTGAAACAAATTTTGCTCATTATAGGAGTGTACAGTATTGCAATTTTAACACATATGAAGGTGTGCGAGGGCGGACAAACACGCTACAGTGGAGCAGCTCACCGCCAAAGTGAACAAGAATGCTATCAGACATGTGCCTAAAACAGCACTCCAGTTAACCCTACTGCCTATGTGGCTCCAAAGCAGACAGTAGATCATGCCACCTGTGCTAATGAATCAGCAGAAAAGGCTTAAATTTGTGCTGCAGTATCGGGATTGGACCTTTGCTGATTGGCAAAGGCTTGCCTTGTCCAATAAGTCACGTTTACTGCTTCATCCAATGGATGGGCATTGGCATGTCAGGCGAGAAACATTAAATAACAAACATCCTGCAACCATTGCTGGAAGAACACAAGCTGGTGATGGCAGCGTTATGGTCTGGGGAATGTTTTCATGGCCTTCATTGAGCCCACTTATCCATGTGGAAGGCACTGTCAACTGATTTGGGTATGAATCCATCCTTGCAGATCACTTACACCCATACATGCTGATTGTCTTCCCCGGGGCAGATGGGATCTTCCAGCAAGACAATGTGACATGTCACACAGCTAGAAATGTCCAACATTGGTTAGAAGAGCATTAAATTTACTTTAGGTCATGTATCATACTAGTAGAAAAAGCGGAAACTGACTGTTATACGGAACTTCAGCCCACAAGCTTTGTGGAAATGTTAATTTTCATATAAATACTATACTTAATTCAGGTGTTTTAGAGTTCAACAAAAAAATCACAACTCAACTTTCTTTCACATTTTTGCTATTGAAGAGAATAAGTGTCTTTTCTTAAAAAAAAACAAAAACAAAACTAGAACGAGTTTTAGCTTGAGATTCCTGATTTTGTGTATTTTGGCAAAAGCACAGAAAGTTCACAGAAACTTTCCACTGGATGAAGGTTTTCTGTTACAGTACATACAGAAAAATGTGAATGAACTGAGGTCTGTGTAATTGCTGTAAAATAACAAGTGAAAATATGTCTATTACAGCATATATAGAGATTCCTGGCTACTTGCAGCACTCTTTTATCACTTTTACGCCTATGCTTTGGCAGAAGGCTGATCAAATAACTCTTACCTAGGTTATTTCACCTCCTGTCTCCTAAGTTCATGCATTTCAGATTGCTTGTGCGAATAAACAGCTGGCAATATTTGAACACCTTACAGAAGTCTGCAAGTTTTAAGCAATTTAATGTGGAAATTACAATTGTCAATAATCATATTAGTAAAGTAAAACTATAGATGTGCTCTTCAAAGGTTTTAACATTTGGACTAAGGCTACTTTCCCACTAGCGTTTTTGCTGGATCTGGCAGGGTTCAGCAAAAATGTTTCCGTTACTAATAATACAAACATCTGTATTATCCTTAACATAGCCAAGATGGATCCGTCATGAACTCCATTGAAAGTCAATGAGGGATGGATCCATGTTCTACTGTATCAGATTGTGTCAGACAAACCGGATCCGTCCCCATTGACTTGCATTGTGGGTCATGACGGATCCGTCTTGATCCGTATCCCAGGGCGTAAAGCAAACAACAGCATGCTGCAGTTTGCTCTCCGGTATGAGAACGGAACGCATTTTGGAGTATTCCGTTCTGTTCAGTTACGTTTTGTCCCCATTGACAATGAATGGGGACAAAACGGAAGGTTTTTTTTCCCGCTATAGAGACCCTATGATGGATCTCAAGTCCCAAAAATATTAGCGCTAGTGTGAAAGTAGCCTTACGTTTGCAAAAATCCAAATTATCACTATACGAAAACCTAAGAAAAAGCTAGAACTTCTTGAGTATTGTTCTTTTCTACAAGATGGAAAAGCCTTTTAACTTGTAGGTCCAAGAAGGATTAGCAGTCAGGCACTACAGATTCTGTACCTAAGTCAATGAATATAGATGACTGTGTTTGTGTTTCTCGCTATTTGGGTTCAGTTATAAGTAGTGGCGTCGCTAGAGGGGGGCGAGGGGGGGCAATTGCCCCCCCTATGTTGTCCCTTGCCCCCCCGGGTGCCCCCCCGCTGATTCCCCAGAGTGAATACTAATGAGCGCTTCCATTATGGAAGCGCTCATTAGTACCGAAGGACCAGGAAGTGGTGAACGCTCTGTACTCACCACTTCCTGGTCCTCGGCTGTCGGCTGTGCAGGGCTGCGCACAGCGTAAGGTCGCTCTGTGACCTCACGCTGTGCGCGCCAGTTTAGAGCACAGTCGACTGAGGAGAAAATGGCAGGCGGCGTCCGTCCAGGAGCAGGAGAGGTAAGTGTTTTTATTTTTTATTTTATAGAAAATGTGGCTGCTGGGGGCATTATGGGGGTTAATTGGAGGCATATGGGGCATTTGGAGGCATATGGGGGCTAATTGGAGGCATATTTGGGGGCTAATTGGAGGCATATGGGGGCATTTGGAGGCATATGGGGGCTAATTGGAGGCATATTTGGGGGCTAATTGGAGGCATATTTGGGGCTAATTGGAGGCATATTTGGGGCTAATAGGAGGCATATGGGGCTAATAGGAGGCATATGGGGCTAATAGGAGGCATATGGGGCTAATATGAGGCATATGGGGGCTAATATGAGGCATAATGGGGCTAATAGGAGGCATATGGGGGCTAATAGGAGGCATATGGGGGCTAATAGGAGGCATATGGGGGCTAATAGGAGGCATATGGGGGCTAATTGGAGGCATATGGGGGCTAATTGGAGGCATATGGGGCTAATTGGAGGCATATGGGGGCTAATAGGAGGCATATGGGGCTAATAGGAGGCATATGGGGCTAATAGGAGGCATATGGGGCTAATATGAGGCATATGGGGGCTAATATGAGGCATATGGGGGCTAATAGGAGGCATATGGGGCTAATAGGAGGCATATGGGGCTAATATGAGGCATATGGGGGCTAATAGGAGGCATATGGGGGCTAATAGGAGGCATATGGGGGTTAATTGGAGGCATATGGGGGTTAATTGGAGGCATATGGGGCTAATAGGAGGCATATGGGGCTAATATGAGGCATATGGGGGCTAATAGGAGGCATATGGGGCTAATAGGAGGCATATGGGGCTAATATGAGGCATATGGGGGCTAATAGGAGGCATATGGGGGCTAATAGGAGGCATATGGGGGTTAATTGGAGGCATATGGGGCTAATTGGAGGCATATGGGGCTAATTGGAGGCATATGGGGGCTAATTGGAGGCATATGGGGGCTAATTGGAGGCATATGGGGGCTAATAGGAGGCATATGGGGCTAATAGGAGGCATATGGGGCTAATAGGAGGTATATGGGGCTAATAGGAGGCATATGGGGGCTAATAGGAGGCATATGGGGCTAATAGGAGGCATATGGGGGCTAATTGGAGGCATATGGGGGCTAATTGGAGGCATATGGGGTCTAATTGGAGGCATATGGGGCTAATAGGAGGCATATGGGGCTAATAGGAGGCATATGGGGCTAATTGGAGGCATATGGGGGCTAATTGGAGGCATATGGGGGCTAATTGGAGGCATATGGGGCTAATAGGAGGTATATGGGGCTAATAGGAGGCATATGGGGGCTAATAGGAGGCATATGGGGGCTAATAGGAGGCATATGGGGGCTAATAGGAGGCATATGGGGGTTAATTGGAGGCATATGGGGCTAATTGGAGGCATATGGGGCTAATTGGAGGCATATGGGGGCTAATTGGAGGCATATGGGGGCTAATTGGAGGCATATGGGGGCTAATAGGAGGCATATGGGGCTAATAGGAGGTATATGGGGCTAATAGGAGGCATATGGGGGCTAATAGGAGGCATATGGGGCTAATAGGAGGCATATGGGGGCTAATAGGAGGCATATGGGGGCTAATTGGAGGCATATGGGGGCTAATTGGAGGCATATGGGGGCTAATTGGAGGCATATGGGGTCTAATTGGAGGCATATGGGGCTAATAGGAGGCATATGGGGCTAATAGGAGGCATATGGGGCTAATTGGAGGCATATGGGGGCTAATTGGAGGCATATGGGGGCTAATTGGAGGCATATGGGGGCTAATTGGAGGCATATGGGGGCTAATTGGAGGCATATGGGGCTAATAGGAGGCATATGGGGGCTAATAGGAGGCATATGGGGCTAATAAGAGGCATAATGGGGCTAATAAGAGGCATAATGGGGGCTAATGAGGCATAAGGGCTGATATGGGGGCTAATGAGGCATAAGGGCTGATATGGGGGCTAATGAGGCATAAGGGCTGATATGGGGGCTAATGAGGCATAAGGGCTGATATGGGGGCTGATATGAGAGGCATAATGAGGGCTAATGAGAGGCATAATGTGTCATCCACAGATGCCCCCATAACAGTGTGTCTTCCACAGATCCACCATAACAGTGCGCCTGTGCACTGACGAGAGACAGAAAGAAGGGGAAAGAATCCGTGGAAGCAAGCAGAGGACGGCACTGCAGACGACTGAATAGCTTCTTTTGTAAGTAAATTGCTTTATTATAACTGTATCCCTGCATATCGCAATTCTCTCGTATTTTGTAATCTTATTGATATATACTTATTTTGTTTGTGCCCCCCCATTTTTGACTGTGGTATCTTTGTGCCCCCCCTATATATTGTTCCTAGAGTCGCCACTGGTTATAAGACAAGCCTGTGTGAGTTTGTAAAAAATGTGTCATTTTACTCACATAGCCTTTTACAGACACAGCTTATTCTCCTTGTAAATGTGTTTATTAGCTTCTGCAAAGTGTGTGTAGGTCAATCCATCAGCACACTGTCCCTGTGTCTCAGTCATGGCCCTTTCTGCTCTCTCCTTCCTTCTCTCAGCATTAGAGATATCATAGGGCAGTTGTACAGATCTGTGTGCATGGGGGGTGATCCATAGGGATGAGCGAACTCGAACTGTATAGTTCGGGTTCGTACCGAATTTTGGGGTGTCCGTGACACGGACCCGAACCCGGACATTTTCGTAAAAGTCCGGGTTCGGGTTCGGTGTTCGTCGCTTTCTTCGCGCTTTTGTGACGCTTTCTTGGCGCTTTTTGAAAGGCTGCAAAGCAGCCAATCAACAAGCGTCATACTACTTGCCCCAAGAGGCCATCACAGCCATGCCTACTATTGGCATGGCTGTGATTGGCCAGAGCACCATGTGACCCAGCCTCTCTTTAAGCTGGAGTCACATAGCGCCGCCCGTCACTCTGCTCTGATTAGCGTAGGGAGAGGTTGCGGCTGCGACAGTAGGGCGAGATTAGGCAGATTAACTCCTCCAAAGGACTTGATTAACTGATCGATCTGCAGCTGTGGATCATTGAGCTGCTGATCCTCAATTGCTCACTGTTTTTAGGCTGCACAGACCGTTTGTCAGTCACATTTTTCTGGGGTGATCGGCGGCCATTTTGTGTCTTGTGGTGCGCCAGCACAAGCTGCGACCAAGTGCATTTAACCCTCAATGGTGTGGTTGTTTTTTGGCTAAAGCCTACATCAGGGTGAAGCTGTCACACCAAGTGCATTTAACCAGCAATAGTCTGTTCATTTTTTGGCCATATACAAAATCAGGGGCAAGCTGCGCCTGTCACCAAGTGCATTTAACCCTCAATGGTGTGGTTGTTTTTTGGCTAAAGCCTACATCAGGGTGAAGCTGTCACACCAAGTGCATTTAACCAGCAATAGTCTGTTCATTTTTTGGCCATATACTAAATCAGGGGCAAGCTGCGCCTGTCACCAAGTGCATTTAACCCTCAATGGTGTGGTTGTTTTTTGGCTAAAGCCTACATCAGGGTGAAGCTGTCACACCAAGTGCATTTAACCAGCAATAGTCTGTTTATTTTTTGGCCATATCCCAGTCTAATTCTGTCACTAAATCCATACCGGTCACCCAGCGCCTAAATACTAGGCCTCAAATTTATATCCAGCTAAATCTGTCCCTAGTGCTGTAGCTGGGCGAGGTATTTAGTGTCCGTTCAAGCACATTTCTTGTTCTGGGTTGAAATACAATTCCCAATTTAGCAATTTCATAATTTAGTGGTTTCTGCTATATCAGAGCTATTTGAAATCTATCCCTAAAAGGGTATATAATATTCAAGGTGCACATTGGGTCATTCAGAATAACTTCACACACACCCGCTACTGTGTATTTCCAAGTCTAATTCTGTCACTAAACCCATACCTGTCACGCAGCGCCTAAATACTAGGCCTCAAATTTATATCCAGCTAAATCTGTCCCTAGTGCTGTAGCTGGGCGAGTTATTTAGTGTCCGTTCAAGCACATTTCTTGTTCTGGGTTGAAATACAATTCCCAATTTAGCAATTTCATAATTTAGTGGTTTCTGCTATATCAGAGCTATTTGAAATCTATCCCTAAAAGGGTATATAATATTCAAGGTGCACATTGGGTCATTCAGAATAACTTCACACACACCCGCTACTGTGTATTTCCAAGTCTAATTCTGGCACTAAACCCATACGTGTCACCCAGCGCCTAAATACTAGGCCTCAAATTTATATCCCGCTAAATCTGTCCTTAGTGCTGTAGCTGGGCGAGTTATTTAGTGTCCGTTCAAGCACATTTCTTGTTCTGGGTTGAAATACAATTCCCAATTTAGCAATTTCATAATTTAGTGGTTTCTGCTATATCAGAGCTATTTGAAATCTATCCCTAAAAGGGTAGATCATATTGAAGGTGCACATAGGGTCATTCAGAATAACTTCACACACACGCTTCTGTGCATTTCCAAGTCTAATTCTGTCACTAAATCCATACCGGTCACCCAGCGCCTAAATACTAGGCCTCAAATTTATATCCCGCTGAATTTGAATACAATACATTGGGCCAAATAATATATTTGTTGTTGTGGTGAACCATAACAATGAGAAAAACATCTAGTAAGGGACGCGGACGTGGACATGGTCGTGGTGGTGTTAGTGGACCCTCTGGTGCTGGGAGAGGACGTGGCCGTTCTGCCACATCCACACGTCCTAGTGTACCAACTACCTCAGGTCCCAGTAGCCGCCAGAATTTACAGCGATATATGGTGGGGCCCAATGCCGTTCTAAGGATGGTAAGGCCTGAGCAGGTACAGGCATTAGTCAATTGGGTGGCCGACAGTGGATCCAGCACGTTCACATTATCTCCCACTCAGTCTTCTGCAGAAAGCGCACAGATGGCGCCTGAAAACCAACCCCATCAGTCTGTCACATCACCCCCATGCATACCAGGGAAACTGTCTCAGCCTCAAGTTATGCAGCAGTCTCTTATGCTGTTTGAAGACTCCGCTGGCAGGGTTTCCCAAGGGCATCCACCTAGCCCTTCCCCAGCGGTGAAAGACATAGAATGCACTGACGCACAACCACTTATGTTTCCTGATGATGAGGACATGGGAATACCACCTCAGCATGTCTCTGATGATGACGAAACACAGGTGCCAACTGCTGCGTCTTTCTGCAGTGTGCAGACTGAACAGGAGGTCAGGGATCAAGACTGGGTGGAAGACGATGCAGGGGACGATGAGGTCCTAGACCCCACATGGAATGAAGGTCGTGCCACTGACTTTCACAGTTCGGAGGAAGAGGCAGTGGTGAGACCGAGCCAACAGCGTAGCAAAAGAGGGAGCAGTGGGCAAAAGCAGAACACCCGCCGCCAAGAGACTCCGCCTGCTACTGACCGCCGCCATCTGGGACCGAGCACCCCAAAGGCAGCTTCAAGGAGTTCCCTGGCATGGCACTTCTTCAAACAATGTGCTGACGACAAGACCCGAGTGGTTTGCACGCTGTGCCATCAGAGCCTGAAGCGAGGCATTAACGTTCTGAACCTGAGCACAACCTGCATGACCAGGCACCTGCATGCAAAGCATGAACTGCAGTGGAGTAAACACCTTAAAACCAAGGAAGTCACTCAGGCTCCCCCTGCTACCTCTTCTGCTGCTGCCGCCTCGGCCTATTCTGCTGCTGCCGCCTCGGCCTCTTCCTCCGCCTCTGGAGGAACGTTGGCACCTGCCGCCCAGCAAACAGGGGATGTACCACCAACACCACCACCACCACCTCCGTCACCAAGCGTCTCAACCATGTCACACGCCAGCGTTCAGCTCTCCATCTCACAAACATTTGATAGAAAGCGTAAATTCCCACCTAGCCACCCTCGATCCCTGGCCCTGAATGCCAGCATTTCTAAACTACTGGCCTATGAAATGCTGTCATTTAGGCTGGTGGACACAGACAGCTTCAAACAGCTCATGTCGCTTGCTGTCCCACAGTATGTTGTTCCCAGCCGGCACTACTTCTCCAAGAGAGCCGTGCCTTCCCTGCACAACCAAGTATCCGATAAAATCAAGTGTGCACTGCGCAACGCCATCTGTGGCAAGGTCCACCTAACCACAGATACGTGGACCAGTAAGCACGGCCAGGGACGCTATATCTCCCTAACTGCACACTGGGTAAATGTAGTGGCAGCTGGGCCCCAGGCGGAGAGCTGTTTGGCGCACGTCCTTCCGCCGCCAAGGATCGCAGGGCAACATTCTTTGCCTCCTGTTGCCACCTCCTCCTTCTCGGCTTCCTCCTCCTCTTCTTCCACCTGCTCATCCAGTCAGCCACACACCTTCACCACCAACTTCAGCACAGCCCGGGGTAAACGTCAGCAGGCCATTCTGAAACTCATATGTTTGGGGGACAGGCCCCACACCGCACAGGAGTTGTGGCGGGGTATAGAACAACAGACCGACGAGTGGTTGCTGCCGGTGAGCCTCAAGCCCGGCCTGGTGGTGTGTGATAATGGGCGAAATCTCGTTGCAGCTCTGGGACTAGCCAATTTGACGCACATCCCTTGCTTGGCGCATGTGCTGAATTTGGTGGTGCAGAAGTTCATTCACAACTACCCCGACATGTCAGAGCTGCTGCATAAAGTGCGGGCCGTCTGTTCGCGCTTCCGGCGTTCACATCCTGCTGCTGCTCGCCTGTCTGCGCTACAGCGTAACTTCGGCCTTCCCGCTCACCGCCTCATATGCGACGTGCCCACCAGGTGGAACTCCACCTTGCACATGCTGGACAGACTGTGCGAGCAGCAGCAGGCCATAGTGGAGTTTCAGCTGCAGCACGCACGGGTCAGTCGCACTACAGAACAGCACCACTTCACCACCAATGACTGGGCCTCCATGCGAGACCTGTGTGCCCTGTTGCGCTGTTTCGAGTACTCCACCAACATGGCCAGTGGCGATGACACCGTTATCAGCGTTACAATACCACTTCTATGTCTCCTTGAGAAAACACTTAGGGCGATGATGGAAGAGGAGGTGGCCCAGGAGGAGGAGGAGGAGGAGGAGGAAGAGGGGTCATTTTTAGCACTTTCAGGCCAGTCTCTTCGAAGTGACTCAGAGGGAGGTTTTTGGCAACAGCAGAGGCCAGGTACAAATGTGGCCAGCCAGGGCCCACTACTGGAGGACGAGGAGGACGAGGATGAGGAGGAGGTGGAGGAGGATGAGGATGAAGCATGGTCACAGCGGGGTGGCACCCAACGCAGCTCGGGTCCATCACTGGTGCGTGGCTGGGGGGAAAGGCAGGACGATGACGATACGCCTCCCACAGAGGACAGCTTGTCCTTATCCCTGGGCAGCCTGGCACACATGAGCGACTACATGCTGCAGTGCCTGCGCAACGACAGCAGAGTTGCCCACATTTTAACCTGTGCGGACTACTGGGTTGCCACCCTGCTGGATCCACGCTACAAAGACAATGTGCCCACCTTACTTCCTGCACTGGAGCGTGATAGGAAGATGCGCGAGTACAAGCGCACGTTGGTAGACGCGCTACTGAGAGCATTCCCAAATGTCACAGGGGAACAAGTGGAAGCCCAAGGCCAAGGCAGAGGAGGAGCAAGAGGTCGCCAAGGCAGCTGTGTCACGGCCAGCTCCTCTGAGGGCAGGGTTAGCATGGCAGAGATGTGGAAAACTTTTGTCAACACGCCACAGCTAACTGCACCACCACCTGATACGCAACGTGTTAGCAGGAGGCAACATTTCACTAACATGGTGGAACAGTACGTGTGCACACCCCTCCACGTACTGACTGATGGTTCGGCCCCATTCAACTTCTGGGTCTCTAAATTGTCCACGTGGCCAGAGCTAGCCTTTTATGCCTTGGAGGTGCTGGCCTGCCCGGCAGCCAGCGTTTTGTCTGAACGTGTATTCAGCACGGCAGGGGGCGTCATTACAGACAAACGCAGCCGCCTGTCTACAGCCAATGTGGACAAGCTGACGTTCATAAAAATGAACCAGGCATGGATCCCACAGGACCTGTCCGTCCCTTGTCCAGATTAGACATTAACTACCTCCCCATAACCATATATTATTGGACTCCAGGGCACTTCCTCATTCAATCCTATTTTTATTTTCATTTTACCATTATATTGCGATGCTACCCAAAGTTGAATGAACCTCTCCTCTGCCTGTGTGCTAGGCCTAAATATATGCCAATGGACTGTTGCAGTGGTGGCTGACATGAAGCCTGATTCTCTGCTATGACATGCAGACTAATTCTCTGCTGACATGAAGCCAGATTGTCTGTTACGGGACCTCTCTCCTCTGCCTGGGTGCTGGGCCTAAATTTATGACAATGGACTGTTGCAGTGGTGGCTGACGTGAAGCCTGATTCTCTGCTATGACATGCAGACTGATTCTCTGCTGTCATGAAGCCAGATTGTCTGTTACGGGACCTCTCTGCTCTGCCTGTGTGCTAGGCCTAAATATATGCCAATGGACTGTTGCAGTGGTGGGTGACGTGAAGCCTGATTCTCTGCTATGATATGAAGACTGATTCTCTGCTGACATGAAGCCAGATTGTCTGTTACGGGACCTTTCTCCTCTGCCTGGGTTCTGGGCCTAAATATATGCCAATGGACTGTTGCAGTGGTGGGTGACGTGAAGCCTCATTCTCTGCTATGACATGCAGACTGATTCTCTGCTGACATGAAGCCAGATTGTCTGTTACGGGACCTCTCTGCTCTGCCTGTGTGCTAGGCCTAAATATATGCCAATGGACTGTTGCAGTGGTGGGTGACGTGAAGCCTGATTCTCTGCTATGATATGAAGACTGATTCTCTGCTGACATGAAGCCAGATTGTCTGTTACGGGACCTTTCTCCTCTGCCTGGGTTCTGGGCCTAAATTTATGAAAATTGACTCTTACAGTGGTGGGTGACGTGAAGCCTGATTCTCTGCTATGATATGAAGACTGATTCTCTGCTGACATGAAGCCAGATTGTCTGTTACGGGACCTTTCTCCTCTGCCTGGGTTCTGGGCCTAAATTTATGAAAATTGACTCTTACAGTGGTGGGTGACGTGAAGCCTGATTCTCTGCTATGATATGAAGACTGATTCTCTGCTGACATGAAGCCAGATTGTCTGTTACGGGACCTTTCTCCTCTGCCTGGGTTCTGGGCCTAAATTTATGAAAATTGACTCTTACAGTGGTGGATGACGTGAAGCCTGATTCTCTGCTATGATATGAAGACTGATTCTCTGCTGACATGAAGCCAGATTGTCTGTTACGGGACCTTTCTCCTCTGCCTGGGTTCTGGGCCTAAATTTATGAAAATTGACTCTTACAGTGGTGGGTGACGTGAAGCCTGATTCTCTGCTATGATATGAAGACTGATTCTCTGCTGACATGAAGCCAGATTGTCTGTTACGGGACCTTTCTCCTCTGCCTGGGTTCTGGGCCTAAATTTATGAAAATTGACTCTTACAGTGGTGGGTGACGTGAAGCCTGATTCTCTGCTATGATATGAAGACTGATTCTCTGCTGACATGAAGCCAGATTCTCTGTTACGGGACCTCTCTCCTCTGCCTGGGTGCTGGGCCTAAATTTATGACAATGGACTGTTGCAGTGGTGGCTGACGTGAAGCCTGATTCTCTGCTATGACATGCAGACTGATTCTCTGCTGACATGAAGCCAGATCCTCTGTTACGGGACCTCTCTCCTCTGCCTGTGTGTGTGCTGGGCCTAAATATATGCCAATGGACTGTTGCAGTGGTGGGTGACGTGAAGCCTCATTCTCTGCTATGACATGCAGACTGATTCTCTGCTGACATGAAGCCAGATTGTCTGTTACGGGACCTCTCTCCTCTGCCTGTGTGCTAGGCCTAAATATATGCCAATGGACTGTTGCAGTGGTGGCTGACGTGAAGCCTGATTCTCTGCTATGACATGCAGACTAATTCTCTGCTGACATGAAGCCAGATTGTCTGTTACGGGACCTCTCTCCTCTGCCTGGGTGCTGGGCCTAAATTTATGACAATGGACTGTTGCAGTGGTGGCTGACGTGAAGCCTGATTCTCTGCTATGACATGCAGACTGATTCTCTGCTGACATGAAGCCAGATCCTCTGTTACGGGACCTCTCTCCTCTGCCTGTGTGTGTGCTGGGCCTAAATATATGCCAATGGACTGTTGCAGTGGTGGCTGACGTGAAGCCTCATTCTCTGCTATGACATGCAGACTGATTCTCTGCTGACATGAAGCCAGATTCTCTGTTACGGGACCTCTCTCCTCTGCCTGTGTGTGTGCTGGGCCTAAATATATGCCAATGGACTGTTGCAGTGGTGGCTGACGTGAAGCCTCATTCTCTGCTATGACATGCAGACTAATTCTCTGCTGACATGAAGACAGATTCTCTGTTACGGGACCTCTCTCCTCTGCCTGTGTGTGTGCTGGGCCTAAATATATGCCAATGGACTGTTGCAGTGGTGGCTGACGTGAAGCCTAATTCTCTGCTATGACATGCAGACTAATTCTCTGCTGACATGAAGACAGATTCTCTGTTACGGGACCTCTCTCCTCTGCCTGGGTGCCGGGGCCTAAATATCTGAGAATGGACTGTTCCAGTGGTGGGTGACGGGAAGCCAGATTCTCTGCTATGGAACCTCTCTCCAATTGATTTTGGTTAATTTTTATTTATTTAATTTTTATTTTAATTCATTTCCCTATCCACATTTGTTTGCAGGGGATTTACCTACATGTTGCTGCCTTTTGCAGCCCTCTAGCTCTTTCCTGGGCTGTTTTACAGCCTTTTTAGTGCCGAAAAGTTCGGGTCCCCATTGACTTCAATGGGGTTCGGGTTCGGGACGAAGTTCGGATCGGGTTCGGATCCCGAACCCGAACATTTCCGGGATGTTCGGCCGAACTTCTCGAACCCGAACATCCAGGTGTTCGCTCAACTCTAGTGATCCATGGAGGGCAGCTTACATCGATAGGGTGGAAAGTACACACAGGACAGTGTCCAGGGGGAAGAGAGCAGCATCCGAGACACACAGATCCAGCATGTATTACTGGGAGCGACATGTTCACATGGTAAAAGCTTGATACTGGGAGCAGGTAGAAAATTGAATATCATGGAGTCTGAAAATGAATAAAGGAGTGAAGGTTGCAACTTTTATATTCAAGGTAGCCACTAACACATGTAAGAATCATTTTTTATATGCCAGGTGTCCTTAGACTTTGGGCTATGGGCACCTTAAGGGGGCATTTTTTTTTTAAATTAAGGCATAGTCCTTATTTTGGCTTAAAACATTTTTCTATTAGTCTTTATAAAAATGTTCAACTATTTGTCTTCTTCTGGCTTCAGGTTTCACTCACTTAGCATACTGGTCTTTCTACTTCTCAATAAAATCAGTTATAGAGTTGCTCTGATGGCTCAACCTGTATTCCTTATCTCTACATTCCTGAGGGCTACACTCATTTAAAGCCCTTTTTCATTTACTTATGCATAGGGAAACGATGGAGAACAAACTGGTCAGCAATGCAGCAATCATCCACTCTGTATGGGGATGAATGATCACTACTATGATTGTTCATCCTCATACATATTCAGTGCTTGTTCACAGCACATCCTCCTCTACACAGGGAAATGTGTTGCTGACAAATGATTATTTTAGGCACTTATTGGGTATGAACATTCTTCCCAGATAATTGGCATGATCCTTGGTCCATGTAAAGAACCCTTACAGTGGTTTTCCAGGAGTTGGCACCATTTTACTTAAGATCCTTAGTGTATGGTACCTAAGTTAAGAATGGAACCTTCTTCCTGCAGCTCGGGTCTGTCACCTCCGTGCAGCAGGCTTCCAGACCCTGACTTGTTTACTTTGGACCGGAGTGCTTACAGGGTCACATGTGCCACTGCAGCCAATGACTGGCCTTAGTGGTGAAATGTCGCCAAGTAGCAGGTGATCAAGCAGTGATGTCCCACTTGAGGACATATCACCATTGAGACTAGTTATTGGCTATAGTGGTACACGTGGTCCCGTTCCTCCTCAGCCAAGGACCAAAAGATCAGAAAATTGAGCCAGGGGGCCATAAGAGAAAGGGAGTAGGTCAGTTTTTTTTTTTTTTTTTTCTTAGGCACCACACATTAGGGAACGTAAGTAGAAAGTGGTCAAATCTTAGAAAATCCCTTTAAAGAGAACCTGTCACAATGAAATACAGTCCAGTTCTTTCTGTTGTACATGAGGCCAAATTATCGGTGACCGACAGCTATCTCTGCACACACTTATACAGGGAAGCTGCCAATCACTGACAAGACCACTTATTTGGCAACTGAGCAGAGATTTGAATGTATAAATCAAATGTGTTGCTGAGTTTTTCCCCCCAAAAACTATAAATCAATCTGAACAGTTTTTCCTATTCTACAGCATGAACATTTTTTTTTTTTTTATTATTGAACGCAAACAGTAAAAATTATTTTTCCCCCCAAAATGTGTACAATGTGAAAAAAAAAACAATGACCCCAAAGCTGTCCATTTCAAATGTAATTGTTTCACCAAGGTTTCTCTTTATCAGTCTAATAAACCACTACTGTAGGCCGTGTCAACTTTTTCCTTTTCAAGCATGTGTCCTTCCAACATAGCCCAGGGCAGGCAGCCATCTTGCACAACTGCCTCTGTCTTCTTGAATGGAGTCACCCTGCTTTTGTCTCTCCTAGATATCTACATGGAATGTTAAGATATAAAAAATGGGGCTCCCCTATTTCATTGAGAACCGAACCAATGAGCTCAATTCGAATTTGAATTTATTTTTGTTGTGCGGATTACCATAGGGAGGCCTCCTTTTGTATATGTTATTGCACATTACTTGGTGTATGGGGGCATCATGATATGCCATATTATGCATACTTCAGAATGGAGGACAGGGGTATCATATCATACACATTACCCGCTGACATCTCTAAAATGGGGGGCTCAGGTGTGGTAATACGTATTGGGTGGGGAGAGAACACATTATATAGAATCTTCTTTGATAATTGCTTCTCAGTCTATGACTCATGATGTTCTCTTTCTGTTTTGTATCAGGTAACCAGCCACAACAAACGGTGAATTTATATGGAGAGCCTTCCAGTTTCTAAACTCGGAGACATTCGATATATGCTTTTTGTGTTCTCTTTACAATGTGTTTTTGAAACTCCATGTTATAAACCTTTTTCTTATTCTGCTGACTGTGTGGGTGCCTCACAAGAGGAAGTTTTTGGTATTTGCTCATGTTTTACTTGGAGACCTAAAAAACAGTAGTCTGTGTTTTCTATTATTCATTTTCTGCTATTAAAATAAGAGCGTTGTGAATGTACGATGTTTGAATAAGACCAAACTACTGGCTTCTATAAGACAATGCTGTACTTAGTGGTAGACTGTACTGTACCTTCCTATGAAATCCCATGAATGTTTCCATACATATAGAGATGTAGACACACTGTTCATATTTCCTGCATTCTGCTGTTCAGATTCATTGGTGTAGTATGGTGTATATACCTACAATGCAGTGCTGAAGCCAATCACCAGTAAATGTGCGCTTACTGGAAAGGGTAATGCAAAATATTGCTTTACTGCTTAAATTGTCTTTGTCTCAGGGACCATTTTAGACTTTAGGCTTTGTACATATATTTATTGCACATAACACATTTATTTAGTTGGGAGTACTGTTTAAAAGGTTATACAAGATTAGTAGAAGTCAGCAAGTTTCTAATATACTTATAGTAGCTAATGTTTCCTTAACTGCCTGGAACGACTAAGTGCTTTCCCATGCCCACTGACTACAGGCTTCTGAGAGTGGTTTGTAGCTGAATCATGGAACCCACAATAGAGATTGCTATATATCGGTAAAGTCCATACCCATAGCGGGTAGGTAGCCATAAGAATTTTGAACTTGTGCATCTAAACATAGAGATTATTGAAACATTTACTATAAAAGAAACACAAGGAAATGGCCCCATTTTAATATAAGGAAGGGGGGGGGGGCTACAACTTAAAGGCCATGGGCCCTTTTTGCGACCATTTTTTATTGATCCAATAAATCTAAAATAAAAGACATAGCAGCATTGTAAATGGTCTTGATTTAAAAAAAATGTCAGACCCTAACATTGTTTTCTACCGCCTTCCATCTACGTTTGCTTCATGTTAACCTTCAAATATCCACATATGCTTTAAGTATCAAGCTTACATTGACAGGGCAGCCAGTAGTTTTACCCTCGTAATGTCTATGTATTTCTTGCTGTGGTCGCCCGTACTCTCCTATGGGGAAAACAAGAGCAGGAACGGCAGTATATATTTTTTTTTTCGGCCAATTTTTTTTTTTATCCCCAGAGTTAAGGAGTAGCAGAACACAGTACAATTAAGAACACAACCACTGTGTGGCGGACATAGACACACCTAGGATAGACATCTTATGTAAAAATATTGTAGAATCAGCTATTTTAAGCTGGTAATATCACACATCTCAGGATATGTTGGGCCAAGAAGAAAGGTAATGAAGTACACACCTGTAGCAAGCTTGTTAGGCCGAGTTGAATGAACAAGCTTTTCAGAAACGAAAACGGTCACTTTCTGATGTCCTAAAACCTTAACCATGCCAAGACAAATGCCTTTTCATGAGCCTAATCATCACATGGAGGAAAAAAATCAGAGCCAGCTTAATAAACTAGATGATAATCTGCTACAACAGCTTCATTTTAACATGTTTTTTTTGTTTTGTTTTTTGCCATTGTAAGTCAGCATCAATCAACACATCTTCATCTCTAAGGATTCGAGATAAATGCTCTGAATTATTGCAAAATTCTTCACTTGCTGCTGTAAAGTCTCCATTGTAGTGTTAACTGGAAAACACAATGTTAGTATACATGGCTGTTCTTGCTGATACATTTACAGGCTGTCACTCTGTTGGTTAAGACATTTCACATTTATTTGTGAAGAGGTGGTGTCCTTATGTTCATCATCAGCAGGCCAAATACTGTATGCACAATCTAATATCCTATTCATATCCTATTGATATGCCATAAATGTCCTGAAGGAACAACCCATATAAGTCTCAGTTCTGTGAATTCTGACTCCATTATCTTAGAATTCTGACTTTTTGTACCAGAGTTGTGTTACTATTTTTCACATGGCCAGTGTTTTTCTATACAATTACAATGTGCAAACTGGGTCCACCACATTTATGCATTATCAAGTACAGTCATACATACAGTACAAGGTACATTTCCTTCTTGTCCTTCTCTTCTGCTGCCATATGGCAATGCCACCTACAGTAAGTTGTAGCATTCCCTTTTATGCTCACAATAAAAACGTAGTACCGTAAGTCTTGACAAGGTTGTGAAATACTGCAGTGCTTTAGGGCACTTTCACAATTGCGGCAGAGGAATCTGGCAGGCAGCTCCGTCGCTGGAACTGCCTGCCGGATACGGCAATCCGGACGCAAACTGATGGCATTTGTCAGACGGATCCGGATGCAGATTCATCTGACAAATGCATTGCAATACTGGATCTGTCTCTCCGGTTTCATCTGGAAAAACAGATCCAATATTATTTTTATTTTTTCATTTTTAAAGGTCTGCGCATGGAATTTCAGGCAAGTGTCCAGTATTTTTGTCCGGAGATAAAACTGCAGCATGCTGCGGTATTTTCTCTGTCCAAAAAACTTAAAAGGGACTGAACTGAAGACATCCTGATGCATCCTGAACGGAATACTCTCCATTCAGAAAGCATTAGGATAAAACTGATCAGTTCCTTTCCGGTATAGAGCTCCTGTGACGGAACTCAATACCAGAAAACAAAAACGCTAGTGTGAAAGTACCCTTAGTTTTGTAGATAGCCATAAAGCAAACATGACTATCATTGGTAAGCAATGTAACTCCTTTTACAGTACCTTCAATCCTTTGCTGGTCCTCACAGAGACATTAGTGACTCGGATGAACTTTCAAATATCAACCTTTTTTCCAACTGAAGGTAGATTGGGCCTTAAAGTAACAGATTGACCCACAAACAGGATGGCTTTCAAGGCTGTATAAGAGGTTAGCTTCTCTTTTAGGACTGCAACACCTGCACCTCCGTTTTTAGTGCAGTAGAAATGTGAAGAGATGTTGCAGAGCTCAAAAAGACATGCTAAAATGAAGGTGTATTACAGTCTAAAACCCCTTGAAGATGGTAACCATGAACTTAAGTTTGGCCTCGTCCCTTGTCATAGATTTTTTTTTAACTATGACATATTACTGGCTGTGAAAACTGCTGCTATTACGTTTTATTATGCGTTTTTTTTCCCAAGAACACAAAAACCACATGTGTTTAACATCAGGAGATATATATCCATAATGCCATAGGACAAATTTGGCCTAGATTGCTAGGAATGTTAGACACATTTCCGCTCCTTACTAGTGATGAGCAGCTCAGGCTATATTCGTTTTCGCGATATTTCACAAATTTTTGCCTTAATATTCGCCATAAATTCGCAAATTCAAGAATTCATGATCTCCAGTCATTATTTTCTTGATTGCGAAAATCAGCAATGTTATATGGCGTATTGCGCATGCAATACAGGCGTGGGTCACTTTTGCTACATTTTTCAAGCTGCTAGAAGTTTTCTGAGACTGGAGAAAATGCACAGTACAGTCATTCCTATCACACTACCTAACACCCTGCACTGGAACCTAGCAGCTACACTATATCACTATCTAACCTACACTGACTATCTCCCACTGACTATCTGTATTATATATATGAGCTAACTAACTAACTATCTAATGTAATTGAATAAAGATCCAGGTGAAAGCACAGAGCACAGCAATAATACTGCTGTCTTTCTCAGAACTGTAAAAAACTGCAGAAAATGGCTGCTGGGGAGATTCTTATATAGTAAAGGGTAGGCAACTTTCCTATTGGTTGCTAGGGATGTTGCTAAGCTCAGACAAAGATATTGCAGCCTTCTCATTGGCCCACAAGCAAGAAGCAGGGAGGGTATTGATTAAAAAAAATCTAGAATATTTGCGATTACGAAGCTATAGCACTATATTCTACACTTCGCGAATTCTCGAAGTGCCGATATTCGCGATGCAAATTTGCGATTAGAATATTTGCGATCAACACTTACGCCACTTCATGGCTACCATACAAATATACCACCAAATTGCGCCAAAAAATACCGTGCTTATTTTGTAAATTTGGCAGATTTTTACTAATCCTCTCAGCCTAGAAGTTATACATAACTAAAATACAGAATACATTTTTGCATGCCATATATTCAACTTTTTAGTGCAATTTGCTATAGAATGTTTGTCTTCTGTCTGTCTTCTTCATTGTGTGAAGTGACCTATGTGAACATTCCCCTATCTACATATAACATATGTGTTATCTTAACAATGTCTAAATATTGTATAGGATATAAACGGTGGTCCTTAAAGTTAGCAGATTATTTGGTCCAGAACGACCATTAAAGGTTGAAAATATGGTATCTTGAGACCATAACTCTATGGAAAACCAATCACTGCTTGAGAGGACCTAAAGTTTCACCAAAAAAATAAGAACGTTTAAAGAATTATAAGAAGATAATGGATACAGTTAAAGCTAATCCTTACATATAAAGGTCAGTAATAGCTGCTGAGAGTTGTGCATCACTTTATATGAAGAAGACAGGGTCGTGTACAGCTATCATATGGTCTCCAAAGCAGCAGCTCATCCCGGCACAGATACAGAGCAGAGAGGTGCGATTAGGCAGCCATGTACTTCAATAATACAGTATGTGTTTTACCAGTGAAATGTTGAATGGTTGGATCTTGCAGACAATCACATGTGCCCTAGATCGGCAGAGTGTGTAGCACTGTATGTTGAATGTGGTCTCAAATTATAATTGCCCAAAAAGGGTATTTTACTGTAGGTTGGCAATATTGTAACCTGGGCCATTGTAACTTAATGGACTACCGTATTCCATACAGTACCTCAAAGATAATTAAAGCTTGCTTCGTAAATTAGATGTTGTGAGATTTTGCCCATAATAGCTAATAGATTGGGACCTTAAAGGGAAACTGTCAACATGATCTTAGACTATTGTCTGCAGGTAATACATGATTAGTACTGCGCATAAGAAGTCCAGGTCGCTATTTTTTTATTTATTCATCCCCTGTCAGCGTTTAAAGCTGCACTGAAATACATTGCCAGGACTGCCGTCCAAGCACACAGAAATCCACTCCATTATGTTAGCAATGCACAGTAGTCTGGACTGTGCATTTTAGAACAACTTTGAGTGCTGAGAGCAAGGGAATGAGGGGTAGTAGGAAAATAAAATGGCAATATGGACTCTTTGTTTCTCAATACTACTCATATATTACTGCAGTTAATAGTCCAAGATCATAGTGACAGATATCCTTTAAATATAATTAGTTGTTACGGGCCGATCCTCCGCTGTTCCTTAAGATTGATACTTAACAGTATGTTGCAGTATTCACTAATGATTAACACTATACAATGGATTTCACATAAGGTATACGGTACATCTTCCAGCTCAAACTGTATCTATAATGTTTTTCTTCCTATAAATGTTTGAGTTTAGCAGACTACATTATTCTGACAAATTGATAGATAGAAATGCTGTGCTTGAGAAGTCTTGTCCTTTTAGACAATTGGCTAATAACCCTTGTACTGCCATGTTGCTGCCATTGTAGCAGAATGTAAATAAAGCAGTAAATTATTTGCAAACTGTCTCATGTGACTTTGTCTCATTTACCAAACAAAAACCCATTGCGTCCTACAAAATAGCATATCGTAAAAATAATAAAAAACAAAAAACAATAGTTTTTATTTTATTGCTGTGATCTTAAAAAAATTACAGCACATCTAATCTTGATAGGTAAAGAAATGTAACAGAAAAAAAACTGTCCATCATATAATTCAGAATAAAAATATATTTTTTTTATATATATAATGCAATTTCAGTTCACAGTTTAATTACTGTAGGAGCTTGCAGAAAGGTGCTTTGAAGAAGAGATTTCTTAATGACATAATTGCTGATTAAAATTTCAACATATGGTACGATAAGAAAACTGATCAGAGGTCTTTTAACCTTTTTAGGTAAAGTATACTGTATCATTTATTTCCCAGCCACTTTGCTTAGATGACTTTTAAATATGTAGTGCTGCTATCCGTACCCAGTGGGTTCTTAGCAATGCACCTGTACATCCCAGAGTCTGAAGTTCTTGGATTTTGCACAACCAATGTTCCTTGTGGCTGAAGAAGCCCACTTCCCATGGGTCTTCCTTTGCTACCTGTTGTTAATATTGATAAGTCTGGTAACTCCCAAGATATCTCTGGTTTTGGTATTCCAATGGCCATGCAGTTGAGATGTACTGGGGATCCTACTCTTGTGTGAATGTTATGTGGAGGTTTATTTGTAATCCTTGGAGGATAGGCTACAATCATGACAGGGACACTAATAGCCGCCTCTCCAGCATTATTTTTAGCTTTGCACAAATAGTTTCCACGATCATGTATGGTTGTTTCTTGAATGACCAATGTACCGTTCTCCAGTAATAAGTATTTCCCATTGACTTGAGGTCTGTCGATAATATATCCACTTGGAAGGGTCCATATAATACTGGGTCTTGGTATTCCATCAGAAAGACAATGTAAAGATAAAGACTCACCAATTATGCTCTTTATTGTCCCCCGTGGATGTGTCAGAATATTAGGTTTCTGACCTACTTCCAAAATAATTAGTTTTTCAATGTAACCCACTTTATTCCTGGCTGCACACCGATATTTTCCCACATCATCTTTGGTTGGACTGTAAAGTATGAAGGTTCCATTAGTTCCTACATGATATTTTGAAGACTTCTGCCCATTTAGAAATCTGGTGCCATTTGGTAAAAGCCATGTAATTTCTGGAAGGGGATTCCCAACAGCAAAGCAATTAAGAATGGTCATTTTGCCTGGTTTAGCAATGATCTTCTCATTGAATGGATTTTGAAACATAGGTCTTCGAAGGACATCATGAACTTCCAGCTGAACTACCAATGAACTTTCACCTCCATCATTACGAGCAACACAGGTAAATTCAGCTGTATCAGAGGGTCTGACGTTACGAATTTCCAAAGTTCCATTCTTGTGTACTGTAATCCTGCTGCCGTGGTATGGTGCAGTTAGATATATGTTGTCAGGCATGATCCACATTATTTGAAGAGGAGGTGTCCCTTCTGCACTACAGTGGATCAACTTTCTAGAGTGTTTTAAGGCAGAATCTTTAATTATAGTCTTATTTGTGTATAATCCATTAATAACAGGTGGAGTTGAAAGAACATCTAACTTGAGAAGTCTTGTATCATCTCCTGCTGGATTGCGTGCCACACACATGTATTCCCCAGCATCTAATAACTTGATTTGGTTGATGGACAAAGATCCATTTTCATGCAATGTATATCTGTCATGGGAAGTTGCGATTACATCACTAGATGGAAGCAACCAGAATATCTTTGGTTTTGGTTCTCCAATGGCTTGGCAATCAAGAACTGTTCTAGACCCCGCTCTTGCTTCAAACTTTGTGTTTGGATTGACTTGAATACGTGGGGCAGCTGCTACAACACTAATATGTATTTTCATCTCATCTCTTCCCAATGTATTTTCAGCATAGCATGTATAGTCTCCTTCTTCAGACATCCCAACTTTGTTGAGGTACAATGTACCATTGTCAAAAAGGACATATCTTCGTTTTCTCCTACCACCGTCATCAGCTTGAAGAACGTTGTTTATCAATGTACCATCTGGTAAACTCCATGATATTTCTGGTACTGGAGATCCTAAGGCCTTGCAATCAACTTTAAAATCTTTGCCAAATGGAACTTGTTTTGTGAGGTATTGCTTTTGAACTATTTTAGCTGGTTTCATGCTTACGCTGACTTTCATTAGGATTACATCATCTCCCAATTTATTTCTTGCCACACACAAGTAGTCTCCAGCGTCTTTTTCATTTACAGAAAGAACAGCTAATGAACCATTTGGATAAACTTGTATTCGGCTTCCCATTCTGAAAAAGAAGACAATTTTATAACATTGATACTAGTTTTGCTGTAATAAATTTGAACATAAAATATGTTGCATGTAACAGAGCTAGATTTATCATTTGATTTGTTATTTTGTGCACATCAAAAGCTCACTATGTAGAACCAGCAGTCCAGTGGAGCACTGTTCTCAATGCATCAATGAATTGTCCCAATCTACAAATTCAGCTCTGCTCAATCTTTGTTACAAAATTAATTATGCAACTGTATGGGACCAATAAAAACAAACTATATACAGTACATGATCAGAAAATGATGCCACAAATGCTTGTCTTATTATATTCCTATTTATAAGCTTGACTCATTTCATGCCGCAAGCGGCAGCAAATAGCCAGGAGTCAAAGCCTTTTGCATCAGTTTTCTTTTGTAAAGGAAGTGATAAAATCACACCTCCCCCAGATGTGTAGCTTAGTCATATCCTGGGCACTAGAGTGCCCAGAGTGAAGAACCAGAGCTATGAGAGGAGAAGTTATGAACTTGTCCTAGTGCAGGGTATTGGCCATCCAGATAGTGGAGCAACTAGCACAAGCACAGTTTAAAGGGTTCCAGACGAATTCAAGCCACACAGGCAAGACTCATCCTTGAGACATGTACAAAAAAGAGCAGCTCAATGTGAGCAAGCACAATATTGTTCTGAATCTGCCATCAGCTCTATCAAAATAGATTTCTGAGTTACAGAGACTTTATGCATTATATTATCCTGATGTCTGCTGTGGTCCATGCACAGTAAAGACTGTTCTAAATGTACTTATATACTAGTTACATCTAGCCTGTTACAGCTAGAAATCACCCCCATAAATCACCCCATTTTAGAAACTACACCCCTCAAGGTATGAACTGATTTTACAAACTTTGTTAACCCTTTAGGTGTTCCACAAGAATTAAAGGAAAATGTAGATGAAATTTCAGAATTTCACTTTTTTGGACAGATTTTCCATTTTAATCCATTTTTCCAGTAACAAAGCAAAGGTTAACAGCCAAACAAAACTCAATAGTTATTGCCCTGATTCTGTAGTAACACCCCATATGTGGTCGTAAACTCCTGTACGGACAGACGGCAGGGTGCAGAAGGAAAGGAACGCCATATCGTTTTTAGAAGGCAGATTTCTCTGGGATAATTTTAAGTTGCCATGTCACATTTGAAGCCCCCCTGATGCACCCCTAGAGTAGAAACTCCCAAAAAATAACCCATTTTGGAAACTACGGGATAAGGTGGCAGTTTTGTTTTTACTATTTTAGGGTACATATGACTTTTGCTTGCTCTATATTACACTTTTTGTGAGGCAAGGTAACAATAAACAAATGTTTTGGCAACTTTTTTTATTTTTTTTATTTACAATGTTCATCAGACAGGTTAGCTCATGTGGTATTTTTATAGATCAGGTTGTTACAGATGCTACAAAACCAATAATGACTACTTTTTCTGATTGTTTGTTTCAGGTTTACATAATAAAGCATAAAAAAAAAAAAGATTTTTTAGTGTCTCCATATTCCGAAAGCCAAATATATATATATATTTTTTGGGCAATTATATAGGGGCAATTTTTTTTTTTCGGTATGAGATGATGGTTTGATTTGCCATCCAGATAGTGGAGCAACTAGCACAAGCACAGTTTAAAGGGTTCCAGAAGAATTCAAGCCACACAGGCAAGACTCATCCTGTACAAGACATGTACAAAAAAGAGCAGCTCAACGTGAGCAAGCACAATATTGTTATGACTTTTTGATCCCTTGGTATTACATTTTTTGTGATGTAAAGTGACAAAAAATTGCTTTTTTGACACACTTTTTATTTTATTTTTTTGATGTTGTTCACCTGACGGGTTAGGTCATATGATATTTTTATAGAGCAGGTCGTAATGGACGTGGCAATACCTAATATGTATACTTTTTTTTATTTATTTAAGTTTTACATAATAATATAATTTTTGAAACAAAAAATCATGTTTTGGTGTCTCCATATTCTGGGAGCTATATTATTATTTTTTGGAGGCGATTGTCCTAGTTAGGGGCAAATTTTTGCAGGATGAGATGACTGTTTGATTGGTATGATTTTGGGGTGCGTATGACATTTTGATCGCTTGGTATTACACTTTTTGTGATGTAAGGTGACAAAAAATTGCTTTTTTGACACCATTTTTATTTTATCTTTTATACGGTGTTCACCTGAGGGGTTAGGTCATGTGGGATTTTTATAGAGCATTTTTTTTTTTTTTTACATTTAACATAATAAAAGCATTTTAGAAACAAAAAAAATGTTTTAGTGTCTCCATTGTCTGAGAGCCATAGTGTTTTTATTTTTTGGGTGATTGTCTTAGGTAGGGGCTCATTTTTTGCAGGATGAGGTGACGGTTAGATTGGTTCTATTCTGCTATTTTGGGGGCATATTCCTTTTTGATTGCTTGCTGTTGCACTTTTCGTGATATAAGGTGACAAAAAAAATGTTTTTTAGCACAGTTTTTATTTTTTTTATGGTGTTCACCTGCGGGGTTAGGTCATATGATATTTTTATAGAGCCAGTCTATTCGGATGCGACGATATCTAATATGTCTACTTTTCTTATTTTCCTTTTTTTTTCCTTTTTTTTTGTCCCACTGTGAAAGATCACGTTTTCAGGGTTTAATCCCTGTTTCAATTGAACTGTCAGCGTCTTACACTGTAAGACGCTGAAAGTTGCCTAGGAGACCCAGCCCTCAGGCTATATCTCCTGGATTTCCATAGCTCGCAGGCTCCGATGCCTGTGTAAGGCATCGAGGCTGCCATAGCAACCACCTGCCCCCTGCCACCGCAGTGCGGGGGGCCGATGGAGTCAGAGGGAGCCCCTCCCTCTGTAAAGCCTGCACATGCCATGGTCAGCAGGGGTCCGGCTATCAGTAACAACCGGGCCCGCACTGCGGATTGGGCGGGTGCAGCTCCTGCACCCACCCAATCCCATCACGTACAGTACAGACCAAAAGTTTGGACACACCTTCTCATCCAAAGAGTTTTCTTTATTTTCATGACTATGAAAATTGTAGATTCACACTCAAGGCATCAAAACTATGAATTAACACATGTGGAATTATATACATAACAAAAATTGTGAAACAACTGAAAATATGTCATATTCTAGGTTCTTCAAAGTAGCCACCTTTTGCTTTGATTACTGCTTTGTACACTCTTGGCATTCTCTTGATGAGCTTCAAGAGGTAGTCACCTGAAAAAGTTTTCACTTCACAGGTGTGCTCTGTCAGGTTTAATAAGTGGGATTTCTTGCCTTATAAATGGGGTTAGGACCATAAGTTGCGTTGTGGAGAAGTCAGGTGGATACACAGCTGATAGTCCTACTGAATAGACTGTTAGAATTTGTATTATGGCAAGAAAAAAGCAGCTAAGTAAAGAAAAACGAGTGGCCATCATTACTTTAAGAAATGAAGGTCAGTCAGTCCAAAAAATTGGGAGAACTTTGAAAGTGTCCCCAAGTGCAGTCACAAAAACTATCAAGCGCTACAAAGAAACTGGCTCACATGTGGACATCCCCAGGAAAGGAAGACCAAGAGTCACCTCTGCTGCGGAGGATAAGTTCATCCGAGTCACCAGCCTCAGAAATCGCAGGTTAACAGCAGCTCAGATTAGAGACCAGGTCAATGCCACACAGAGTTCTAGCAGCAGACACATCTCTAGAACAACTGTTAAGAGGAGACTGTGTGAATCAGGCCTTCATGGTAGAATATCTGCTAGGAAACCTACTGCTAAGGACAGGCAACAAGCAGAAGAGACTTGTTTGGGCTAAAGAACACAAGGAATGGACATTGGAAATCTGTGCTTTGGTCTGATGAGTCCAAATTTGAGATCTTTGGTTCCAACCACCGTGTCTTTGTGCGACGCAGAAAAGGTGAACAGATGGACTCTACATGCCTGGTTCCCACCGTGAAGCATGGAGGAGGAGGTGTGATGATGTGGGGGTGCTTTGAGGGTGACACTGTTGGGGATTTATTCAAAATTGAAGGCATACTGAACCAGCATGGCTACCACAGCATCTTGCAACGGCATGCTATTCCATCCGGTTTGCATTTAGTTGGACTATCATTTATTTTTCAACAGGACAATGACCCCAAACACACCAACAGACCTCCAGGCTGTGTAAGGGCTATTTGACCATGAAGGAGAGTGATGGGGTGCTGCGCCAGATGACCTGGCCTCCACAGTCACCGGACCTGAACCCAATCGAGATGGTTTGGGGTGAGCTGGACCGCAGAGTGAAGGCAAAAGGGCCAACAAGTGCTAAGCATCTCTGGGAACTCCTTCAAGACTGTTGGAAGACCATTTCAGATGGCTACCTCTTGAAGCTCATCAAGAGAATGCCAAGAGTGTGCAAAGCAGTAATCAAAGCAAAAGGTGGCTACTTTGAAGAACCTAGAATATGACATATTTTCAGTTGTTTCACACTTTTTTGTTATGTATATAGTTCCACATGTGTTAATTCATAGTTTTGATGCCTTCAGTGTGAATCTACAATTTTCATAGTCATGAAAATAAAGAAAACTCTTTGAATGAGAAGGTGTGTCCAAACTTTTGGTCTGTACTGTACATGTACATGGGAATACGGTAAGGCACCACATTCCCCCACTTACATGTGCGTTAAAATGCTTGAAGGGGTTAATGTAACATTCACCTATTTCCAAATTAGAGGTAAAATTTTAAAAAACTTCCCACGCAGACTGCTATTCATCCAAATATTTGAAGCCCTGATGACATGGAAACTTCTAATCATATATTCCCTAAACTACAAAGACCGCTTTCATACAGGAAAGAGCCACGTGTTAAGCTTATTTTCCTACATTTGAATCCAGGAGAAGGAAATGAAGAGAATTACATGACAAGCAAATAACTTATTCATCCAAGGAGAGATCAAGAGGGACTGGAGTAAATGTCATTCAGGAAGGCAAAGAAAGCAACAAAAAAGGAATAGGTCATCAAAATTTTTCCAGGTTTAATTTTTTTCACCCAAAAAGTTTTATGTCTACAGGCTATGGTTTACAATGCCCTGCTGAATGTGTAATAATAACTTTTGCTTCACAATCTGTTTCGTCATTTGGCAAAGAAAGTACTTTTATATGCAGCTGAGCAGTTAAGTGCTTTTTGAGGTCCTTTTTGATTCAGAGGCCTGGTGAGATGGCTATGTAGGAACCGAACTATCCAGGAACCTAGTAAAGGCCATATCAGAAACATACATACACATGTCCACTTGATTTTGTAAGGACTTTAATTTCTCACAATACAATATTGTGACATGCTAGGAAAACCCTTGACAGGCTGTGAACCACATCACAACCACTGGATGGCCACATGTAGAAACACGTAGCATAAACAGCTCCCAAGAATAGGGGAGGAGAAGAAGGGTAAAAAAAGGAATATCAGCAATTTACCATAAATGTTTTTTCTTACCTGTGCCATTGATCTACCACAGCTTTTGATGGTAGTCTCCACATTATTCTTGGCGTTGGTTCTCCAGCTGCACTACAGTTTAGCATCAATTTTTCACCAAAGTTTATTTCAGTGGTCTTTGGAGATGCATAGATTATCTTTGGTCCAATATCATTTTGCTCCACCCTGAGAGTTACAACCCTTCTTTCTGAGCCAGTAGAGCTGGTTGCTATACACTCATAATTTCCATTGTCGGAGGACGCTGCATTCCGTAAGTAGAGTGTTCCATTGGAAAATAGAAATAACTTTTCATTTACATAATGTAATGGTTTCACCTTTGTACCGTCAAATGCTACCCAGTGAACACTTGGTTGAGGTTCTCCTTTTGCAGTGCAGTGAAGTTTAACATTCTCTCCTGAATGTGCCAGGACAGTTTGTCTTTTGTCTTCCAAAATAGTAGGGGGGGCAGCAATCACTTGAACTTTTACCGTAAATGTATCTGCTCCAGCTATATTCGTAGCAAAACACTTATAAATTCCTCGATCGTAAATAGTTACTTTTGTAATTGTAAGAGTCCCATCAGTCAGGACAAAAGCCTTGTAATTATTGTCAGATTTTTCAGATGCAATGGTCTCATTGGCTAGTATCCAAGTGATGGTAGGGAAAGGTCGGCCTTCTGCTTGACACTTTATGGTTATAGTACTCCCAGAGTGCACTGTAATCTCTTTTGATCTGCCCTGTATAATCCTTGGTGGATATGTAATGACAGAAAGTGTAACAAGCAACCGGTCTGAGCCATACTGGTTATTAGCAACGCAAAGATACTGCCCATGGTCCTCGACACTCACGCTTGAAATAGAGAGTGTTCCATTTGGAAAGACTTCCATCCTGTTTCCCCTTCTTGTCTTTGACACGAAAGTCCCTGGTAAGAGAAATATAAAAAGCATTCAAACATGAGTTCAGTTCTGAAATGTAAATATAACGACATTAGATTTATTTTTGTTCTTCCTCATCCTGATGTATGTTGTACTGTACCAAGTGGCAATTTAAATACATTTGCAGTATGACAAACAAGTGTGAAATGTGAATAAGGAAAATGTCCAAACAGAAATGAAAGTTGGAGTTTTCAGAGTCTGTTGCTAAAATATAAGCTGTAAGCAAGGAAACCAGCCACTGTTTTTAACCGCAGGAGCGGTTTTAAGAACAAGAGGTCCTTGCCAACAGCTACCGGAGGTAGCTAAGGGCTAGGGGCAGTAATCAGAGACCGTGACAAGCGGTCTCTTATCATACGTAGCCCTAATACGTTTAATAAAGGGCAAAAAAAAACAAAAAAAAAAACTGCTCAGTAACCATCAGGAACTATTCCTATTGCTCCCTGATCATGTGGTCTCCATGATAACCCTATCATGGAGATCATATTCATTATATTTACTAAACACAGCCAGAATATGGGCTGTGCTTCTCTCTCCCCTCAGTGCAGTTATTCTGTGAGGAGAGAGAGAAATCAGACTTCTGTCCTGACTAAGATTTACTGTGAAAAAAAGAAAAATGCATTCATAAACTATCCGTCCGTAACTGGCGGGTAGTGGGCGTCTGTCATTAGGCATCCGTCATTAGGCATCTATTAGGGACTGTGAGTTACTTTCATTAGGGACTGTGTGTTTATCTGTTACTGGCGGTCAGAGGCCATCTGTTACTGTCTGTCACTGGCGGTCAGAGGCCATCTGTCACTGTCCGTCTGTTACTGCCGGTCAGAGGCCATCTGTCACTGTCCGTCTGTCACTGACGGTCAGAGGCAATCTGTTACTGTCTGTCTGTCACTGGCGGTCAGAGGCTATCTGTCACTGTCCGTCTGTCACTGAGGGTCAGAGGCCAACTGTCACTGTCTATCTGTTAGTCCGTCACTGGGCATCTGTTAGGGTCCGTCCACAATTGTTGGTCAGTGGACGTACTGCTACTGACACTAGCGAACACTTACTTTTATTTTTTAGGGTGGGATATATATATATTTTTTTCAGATCTTTTTAGTAAATAAAATGGCTCGAAGATCATTCAGTGCAGAGCAGGCATATGAATTTCTATGCTCTGAAAACTCAGAATCCAACACCGCTTCAGAGGCGGAAATATTTTTTAGTGGGGACTCTAGCGTCGCTTCCATCCCCAGACTCCATAGCCCTATGGCGGTAGAAGTTGCCACCTCATCGCATTCACCACCCAGCGATCCTGTCCCTTTTACTACGTGGGTTCCTGCTTCATAATTTTCAGTTTTTTGATGTCACCAATTTTACCCATTATGATTTTTATTCATTTATTTGTGGACGATAAAGTTCTGGAATTAATTGTGCAGCAGACTAATCTGTACGCCACACAGTTTGCTGTGCAAAAGCCTACGTCTATTTAAAAGTAAAGTAAAGTCTATTTAAAAAAAAAAGTTAAGATTTTTTGTAAGTGCAGCCAAAATAAAGTAAAGATGTGGAAATATATTTCTGATACAAAATATTGAATAGTATTTATGTACGTATGGGAGATATTGCAATTGAAAATATTTTTACACATTTTTATAGATTTTTAAGTTTTTTAATAAAGATACGCATATTGTATCAGTAAAATTTTACCACCTAAGTAAAGTACAATATGTGACTAGAAAACAATGTTGGAATAACTTTTATGTGCAAAACCTTTACGAAGTTATTCTCTGCTAAAGTGACGCATGCTATATATCCAAAATCTGGCTTGGTCATTAAGGCCCAAACAAGCTTGGTCACTAAGGGGTTAAAGAACTATAGTTTTAGATGTATGTGTCATGAATGCAAAATGAAAAATATTCACAAACTGACTGCAGCTATAAGCAGTTTCATTGTGTACGATTGTGCGTTCATTAACAATTAAACTGGATTTATCTGCAGACAGCTTGAAAACCAGCTGATGCATGTGATGGCATGGTTGCATTGCAAGTGCACTTTGGCTGAAGTGTATTCAATCTGGGTTTACATGCTGCTATTGCCACATGCAGCTAAAGACCCACCCACGTGTAGTGACTAATGTCCACACAATTTTGAAGGTTTTACCTACAAACTCATTCAGCCATTAGCCACTGCAGGTGTGCAGGGTTCTGGCTCCATGCACCAGCCATGGCATGTAAACTCAGCTGAATGACAAATTTATTTCTTAAGTATTAAAAAATTTGCCTCACCTGAAGCCACTTTTGTCCACAATATCGTAGGCATTGGGTTCCCAGTTGCTTCACATGGAATGAAGGCATCAGAGTTAGCAAGGACTGTGAAACTTGCAGCTTTACCTCCCAAAATGTGAGGTTTTTTGTATATGATTTCTTCGGTTTTTTTAGGTGTTTCTTTAGTTACAGTTTGTTGTGTTATTGTGGAAGAAAAGTTGTATCGTACAGGTGTCCTCAATACATTTGGAACATGTACTATTGTATGTACATTTCTCTGAGATGTTTTTGTTGTCCTGACATTTTCCTTTCCAGATCCAGCTGTTGGTTGGGAAGTGCTTGGAATCATTATAGGTGCTGGGATAGTCACCCGGTTGATAACATTAGGTGCTATTGATAGTGGGGAGGGAGTACTAGTTGTAGGATTTCTCTTATGTGTTGAAAAGCCTTTAGTTTTATATGTTGTGACATAACGTTCATGTGGAGTATTCTTTTTGACTACTCGGTCAGATGTGGTTATATAATTTGTGTCTGATGGTTCTAGGTATGTTGTAGTTAAGGCATCAATACCATTTATTAGAAGTGATGGTTGAATGGTTAACTTATCATTCGTGGTCAGATTACTCCAGAAGGATTTGGTCACCATGTTTAGAGGAATATCATTTTCTAAACTTGATAATGTCGTTGGTGCTCTTGTAATAGTAGTAGTGAAGTATTTTGGTGTTAATGTCATTCTATGATATGTTGTATCTTCAGAACTAGTTGCCAAGTTCATGTTTGTTGATGAATTTTGAGTGTTTCCTGAGTTACTTAAGATATTCTTCTTTCGCTGTCGTTTTCTTTTCAGAAATCGATGTCTGTTGTAGGCAGCAACAAATGATTTGGGGGTTAAAGAAGTGGATACATAGCTTGTGGTAGGGATTAGAGTAATTTCTTTGGAAGCTTTTACCACAGTTGTACTGACTGAATGTGTTTCAGTCTTTGCAACGTTATAAGTTGTTGGCTGAACTTTAGTTGCTGCAAAATTTATACTGGATGGAACCTGTACAGTTTCTGGTACTGCAGCACTATGTAGGAAATTTAGCCCTTGTTTATCACTAGTGATTGTTGGGTAAACCACAGTTGTTTTTTTGGAGGCATACCTTGTTTCCTTTGCAATGGTGGTTGGATAAACAGTTGTTGCTTCTCTTGTACCAGTGGTGGGATGCATTATTGTTTTTAATGCTTTCGCACTAATTTGATAATCTTTACTTGATGTAGCTTCAGCGCTCATAGGGTAATTTACTGTTGTTATAATAGAGCTGCTTGGGCTTCCTCTTACTGTTATCCCTGCCTTTGTATAAGGTACATTAGTCTCTGACTTTAAACTATGCAATGTAGACTGAGCTGCTGGGATTGAGGTTCCAAGATTAGTAGTAGTAATAGTTGGTACTGGATAATAGTGTTTTCTTAGTTTCTTGAGTATCTCTCTTTGCATGTGCTGATTGTTTCCAAAAAGTCTATGCCAGGGAATTTTTCTTCTAATTATTTTTGAGGCTACTATAGGTTTGGTGGTAGACTGGGGAGATGTGGATACCAGTACGTCTGTTCTTTCAACTACAGGCATGGTTGTTGGAATGGGTGTTGTTGCACCTTGGGTATAACTTAATCCAACCTTAAACTTTTCCAAAAGAGACATGTCACTTGCTTTCAGAATATTATCAGGTATAGTTGTCAATGGTGTAACATTGATATTATCTGATTTTTCAGTGTTAACAGTGTTTTTGAATTGTCTGGTGACCAAAGTGGTTGTCTTTTTGCCCTTGAATGTTTCCAGTCCCATTATAGAAGACTGTTCAATGGCCAATGGAGCATTTGTGATTGAAGGTGCTGTACTATATAACATCTGTTTATATTTACCTGTTTCAGAAGCCATAGGGTATGCTGTTGTGGTTTCAATAATGTCATTTATATTGTCTACTTTTCCAAATTTAAATTGAGGAGCTCTAACATTTGGTATACGATCTGGCCTTATAATGCGCCTTCTTCCTGGGATTCTTCTGCGACCATACCGTCTTATGGTTGGAACAAATGTTGTAACTTCTTTACCTATTTGGATCTGTTGATGAGTAATGATGGTGGAACCAGCTGGAAGCCCTGGAGTAATAATTTTCTGAGTGCTACGAAAGTAGATGGGACCAATGTCAGTTTGCGAGAAAAACAATTTTGCACTTGACTTGGTGGAGGAATCAAAACTAACAGTTTGATCTTCCAAATCATCTCTTTCTGAAGAATAATGTGAAATCCTTGTGGTGTTATTCTTTGATGTAGAAACATGTAAATTACCAGAAGTTGTCTGTAGCACACTTGAAGCATAAACCTTTGTAATGTTTTTGGTATTCGAAACAACAGGTGCCATAGTAGTAATGGTTGGAATGTACAATGGTGTTTTTGAATGTGAATTAACAGTGAATAGTGATTTTTTATGAGAAACTGGAGTATTTGTAATGTGGTTTGTGACTGATGGTTCTGTAACTTCCTTCGGGGCTGTAGAAATGGCAGAACTTTCTGTACTTGAAATGGTTGGTGGAACAGTTATTTGTTCATAAGGTGGTGGTGTGCTAATAGAATTTTGAATTACATGGCGGTAGCTAGATGTAGTTGTTTGATCTATAATTATATTTTGTGTAGGGGACTCGTATGTTGTTGTTGTTGTTGTTGTTGGATTGATTATTATATTTGGAGGTGAGCTGTGGATATAAATTGCTTCTTGTTCAGGCATAGTGACCACATTCTCAGATAGACTATCCAAATAACTGGATGTTGTGACAGTGTTCATGTCATCATACCAAGATGTTGATTGTAGTCCATTTTCCAAAAGGACAGGGTTTGAAATATCAGTTGTAGCAGTATAATGAGAATTGGTTTGTGTAGTTACCGAGGGTGTTATACGTTCTTGTGAATCAGTATGAACGTAACTGCTAGAGATTGTTGGACTTATTACACCAGACTGTGGAGTTGCAGTTAATGATTTTATAGTAGTGATAAAAGTATTACTGTCAGATTCAAGTCCACTATATTTAGTTAATGGAAAATGCTGTGAGACTAAATTGGTTGTGGCATCGGTCGGTAACATGTCTGAAACACTTGTAGTAGGTGGTGATTCTGATATTGCCAATGCTGGTGGGTTTAAAATGCTCAGTGTTGTTGGCTGTTCACTATCATAATTGTTGGTAGTAGGGTTTACTCCTGAAGTTAAAGAATGTGATATGGTTGGTTCCTGACTGCTCACTGTGATGTAATTACTCACCCCTGTAATTTTTGTGGGGTTCTCATCAGTATTCATTGTTGTTGGTGTTGTAGGTAGTTTATCTGTTCTCCATTTAAGATCATCAGAAACAGGCACTGAAGACATTGTTGGTTTTGTATCTAGCATGCCTGCACTTGAGTATTTTTCTGTTACTATTAAAAACTTTTCATTCACTGGAAGTAATTCTTCACCTGATGGTTGTTCTGCATCCCCAGATGCACTTTCTATATCATTTTCTTCCTTGACTGTTTGCATGACTTCTGTTGTTGATTTGCTATTAATTGAGTTCTGTTTCGTTTTTTGCAATATTTCTGACCAGCGTTGGGGATCAATTCTTCTTGTGTTTTGAGTAAATTGTCTCCTATGTCCTCTATGTCTATGGTTAATTCTGTTCCTTCTCTGTGCTATATTTGAGTTCTGTCGCCCATCAGATTTATCAGGAATGCGTCTATTAGGGTATCTTTTATTCTCAGTGGCTTTCCCTCTTCCAGATTGAACATTTACTTTAATGTCTTCATTGCCTGACCCTTCATTATTTTCATCCTTATTTTGGTCCATATGTATTTTCCTAGTGATTGTGTTGATTCTTCTATCTTCCACTAAAACTTTGTGGGTTAGAATGTCTAAGCCATATTGATTAGCTGCTAAACATCTAAAATGACCTCTGTCTCTTTGAGTTACAGCTTGGATTTTTAGTGTGCCATTGGAGAAAATGATTTTGTTCTTTGAGGTCTCATGCAAAATCGTGTGATCTGGTAATATCCAGTTCACAAATGCATCAGGAACTCCAACTGAACTACAAGGAAGATAGAGAACATCTCCATGACTGACTAAAAGCTCAATCCCATTTATAGCTTCTTCTTCCACATCACCGCTTACCACAGTAATTCTAAATGAAAGTACATCGGCATCTAAATAATTGGTAGCAATGCAGTGGTAAACCCCATTGTCAAAACTATCAGCTGCCCTTAATATAAACTTTCCATTTTTTGTAATTGTTATCCTTCCTTCTTCACTTATATATGGTGCTGCAATTTTACTTCCATCAGGTAGAACCCATTCAATATTTGGTACTGGTTCACCCACAACTTGGCAGTCCATCTCTACTGTTCCTCCTATTAATGCAGTATATTCTGTCTGTGTCTGGTTGCTCTTGATAATCATAGCCCAATGGTTTCTTGAAGGGTATTCAACAGAATTAGGAATTGTGACATGCATATCTGTCAAGAAGCGAATATGCAATGTGCTGAGAGTTGTAGCTATCCTATCAAGTTGTAAAGTTACCAAGTCCTGCATCAGCCAGTTTGGTTCTGCTCGAATTTCTGCATCAATGTCAGTGAAGACATCATCAACAGAACTCACTTGCTTGTATTTGTAGCTGATAAAAGGTGTCTTCGTAAGCAAGAGTTCTTGTTTAAGTTTCATTGGGGAATCACTATACATTGCTAATATTCCCCATAACTTCTGGATATAATCATAGTCAATATTGCATATCAGGAAAGAAGAAAATGTTGTTGTCATGACTGTGTATTCTTCCTTTCTGTCCAACATTATCTGAGACATTTTGGTTGGTCTTTGAACATTACATGCCAGGTTTGCTTCATTCCCCGACTTGTCTGTCATGTTTAGGATCAGAGACCCAATTGGAGCTACAAAGTCTTTGGCTGATATAACTGTGAAGCTTCCTTCTTCAAGGGTAGAGGCATTTTTTAACTTCTCAATAGTAGGCTTAACACAGGTAAGATCTTGAAATGATATTTCATTTAAAGATTTTCCTTGATTTTTTTGGGGACAGGAGCAAAGAGGGCATTGAGTTCCTGAGCGATCTCTCTTGCACTTGATTAAGTCTGTGAAAACAAAAGTAAATAAGGACTGTGAAGTCATGTTGTTTAATTGCTATAATTATAACCTAATTCCATTTTCAAAACTTTTAATTCTATTTGTAACACACATCAGTTGTTTATCAAAACCACATATTTAGGAACTAAATGAGAAACATTCACTATATGGACTTTTTAAGCTATTTATTGAAATTTCCCATGTGATTTAAAGGGGTTGGCCCATCTCACACATTGGTGGGATATCACTTGCACACATCTAATGAAAGAGGTTGTCCTAACTAGACAAACCATTTAAGTATAAATGTTATCTTAGATTTAAAGGGGTTGTCCGCTTTTTTTATATTGATGACCTATCCTCTCGGCAACCCCGCTGACTAAGTCATCCAATTCACTCCAATGGGATGGATTCTTTCTTTTCTCTTTAAACAGCTGAGCCCCCCTACTAAAACCAACTTCCTTTTGGAGTGCTAATATTATACAGTACCTACTTCACATTGGGATCATGTGTATGTTGACATGACTATAAACATAGCTTAAAATACCTCTAGATTGCTCTCCCAATTCTGTGAGCCACTGAAGATCACAGTCACAGGACCAAGGATTTCCATGAAGATAAAGTCCTTCCAGTTCATCCAAGTACAAGAACATCTCTTTTGGCAGTGATGATAACTGGTTATCTGACAGATAGATGTGTTTTATAGTTGATGTTCTAAATATCTGTATGAAACGTAAAGTGACAAAAGTGTCCGGATGTAACTGCCTCAGTTCATTTCCCTCTAAGTGCACCAGTTTCAGAGATGTGAGCCCGTAGAATGATTCTGGGGGCAGGATTTCTAGTTTATTGTGGTCCATGTGTAGTCTGACCATACTCTTCAGACTGCAGAATGTATTCTTGTGGAGGGTTTTCACTTTATTGTAACTCATTTTCAATACCTAGAGAATGTGAAAAAGACTATAAGTTGCACATTTTCGTTGCAAGAAGAAAGTATAAAAGTATTATTAGAACCAAAACACTAAAAATATTATTTTTGCCCCACAAATAATGGTGTGCAAAAAGTAGCATGGTGAATAATATGCAAATTGGATGCTGCCAATTGATTATTTGACTTGGACCTTTGTTATAGTTATATTTTCAGATTTGGAAAAGGTCTATAAAATGGGGCCTGGCTAAGAGTAGTCATAAATAGAGTCATATATTTATTTATATGTACACTGAACAAAAATATAAACACAATACTTTTGGTTTTGCTCACATGTGTGGCATATCAAGGTGCTGATTAGACAGCATGAATATTGCACAGGTGTGCCTTAGACTTCCCACTATAAAATAACACACTGAAATGTTTTGCCCTACTGCAGGGGGTGGGGGGGGGGGGCAGAAAACCAGTCAGTATCTGGTGTGGCCACTATTTGCTTCACGCAGTGAAACTCATCTCCGTCACATAGAGTTGATCAGGTTGTTGACTGTGGCCTGTGGAAAGTTGGTCCACTCCTCTTCAGTAGCTGTGCGAAGTTGCAGAATATTGTCAGGAACTGGAACACGGAGTTGTATACGCAGATCCAGAGCATCCCACACATGCTCAATGGGTGACATGTCTTGTGAGTATGCTGGCCATGCAAGAACTGGGATGTTTTCAGCTTCCAAGAAATGTGCGCAGATCCTTGCAATATGGGGCCGTGCATTATCGTGCTGCAATATGAGGTTATGGTCATGGATGAATGGCACAACAATGGGCCTAAGGAAGGATCTTGTCGCGGTATCTCTGTGCATTCAAAATGCAATCAATAAAATGCACCTGTGTTCATTGCCCATAACATACACCTGCCCATACCATAACCCCACCATCACCATGGGCCACTTGATCCACAATGTTGACGTCAGCAAATCGATCACCCACACGATGCCACACAAGCTGTCTGCCATCTGCCCTGAAGAGTGAAAACCGGGACTCATGCGTGAACAGAATGCTTCTCCAATGTGCCAGACGACATTGAATGTGAGCATTCAAGTCGGGTATAACGACAAAAAAGCAGTCCGGTCCAGACCCCGATGAGGATGACGAGCATGCAGATGAGCTTCCCTGAGACAGTTTCTACCAGTTTGTGCAGAAATTCTTTGGTTATGCAAACCAATTGTTGCTGCAGCTGTCTGGGTGGCTGGTCTCAGATGATCATGGAGGTGAACATGCTGGCTGTGGAGGTCCTGGGCTGGTGTGGTTACATGTGGTCTGCGGTTGTGAGGCCGGTTGGATGCACTGCCAAATTCTCTGAAACGCCTTTGGGAATAGCTTATGGTAGAGAAATGAACATTAATTGCACGGGCAACAGTTTTGGTAAACACTCCTGCAGTCAGCATGCCAATTGTATGCTCCCTCAAATGATGCGACATCTGTGGCATTGTGCTGTGTGATCAAAATGCGCATTTCAGAGTGGTCTTTTATTGTGGGCAGTCTAAGGAATACCTGTGCAATATTCATTCTGTCTAATTAGCACCTTGATATGCCACACCTGTGAGGTGGGATGGATTATCTCTGCAAAGGAGAAGTGCTCACTAACACAGATTTAGATTTGTGAAGAATATTTGAGAGTAATGGGTCTTTTGTGTATGTAGAAAATGTTTCAGATCTTTGAGTTCAGCTCATGCAAAATGGGAGCAAAACTAAAAGTGTTGCATTTATATTTTTAGTCAGTGTATGTGTATATATTCCACAACCATGAGGCGGTTTATTGGGAGAAAAAAGGTGTAAAATACCTAACAAGATACAGCAAATATATCAAGGCATGTGGACCATTTTTAAAAATGTGGTGCCATTTTTCCCCAGCCTACAAACACTTTTGAGCAATCTTCTCCATAGATTAGTTGCTATGGGTAATAGGGACATTTTCTGGCATACTATTATGGGCAATAGGTGTGGACCCACTGTACCAACCAACTGTCTTAGGACTAACTCTAAGACCGTTACTTCTTGAGATAGTCCTGGTGTGGTTGGCAGATAACCCACAGGGGTCAGAGACACCGGTGCGAAGCACCGAAGGATCAGGCAATAAGTGTAGTCTGGAGGCGGGCCAAGGTCAAGGCAGGCAGCATACAAATGTATCTGAAAGACAAGTCCAAGGTCATGGCAGGTGGCTTTAGGACAATCCGAGAAACATGCTAAGGTCAGGGCAGGAGGCAAGAAATCATAGTTGGTAGTCAGATTGGAGTACAGTACACAGTTGATCAGACAGAATATACACCTTTACTGGTTACTATAGACTAGGAAACCTAAAGCTTAGGCACCCTCCCCCTGGGAAAAGGTGTCACGGTCACTCCCAGGCTAGGTGTTAGAAGGTCGAAGAGGCTGTCTGCATGTGATCTCTTCTGACAGCCTCTTTTAGTTTCACTTTGTTGTTGATGGTAATGACCACACCTCTAGTCAGGGTCAGCATAGTGGTCGTTGCTATTTAAGTCTGGCTACTCTCTTTACTCCTTGCAGTGTATAGCTTCATTTGCAAGTGGAAGAGCTGGTGTGTTTTCCCCTCGGGTGTTCCTGCTCTTTCTTCTACTTCAGGAAGTTAAGTGTCTCATTCCTTTGTATTTGTATTGTGCTGTTTCCCCTGCCTTCTGGTATCTGGTCTGAGTCAAGACCCCTGTTCCATAAGCTTAAGGAACGGGTCGTCTTTGGGCCCTACCACAACCTTAGGGCATTACAGGGTTATCAGGCTTTAGGTTCCAGTGAATGAACGGTCCTACCACTGAGGTCCATTCATTCGGTTAGCAGTCAGGTCTAGGGTTAGGATTCATTAGGTGGTGACCTTTTCCTCTACCTAGCTTGTAGGCCATATACCCCCTCCCCCTTGTGTTTGGTGTGGTGTTCCCTCCCACAAAAGGTCACTTATATACCCAAGGCCAACCAGCCATAGGCTGCAGAAGAAATTGAACGGGTTCATGCAGACCCTTAAATAGGCCAAAAGAGAGTATGCACACACTCTATGGAACAAGCCTAGGGCCTTCACATTGGAGCGCCGGTCGCAGCCTGCAGAATGCACAGGAGAAACTGGGAACTGGCACCACCACTGGATAGAGAAGGATGGACAGATGGACCCAGACAGTAGCTGAGTGACTGCCCCACTTCTCCTGTAAGTAAAAGTGGGGCAGCACTGAGCATGGGACACCAGCAGCTGTCATACAAGAGATTATGTATGAGATCATATATTTGCTTGACCAACAGTTTATAATGATAAGAAACTGAAACACTTGGAGAATGTCAGTGCAAACTCATCCCTGAGTCCCTAACCTAACCATAATTTGTATTTTTTCCCTCTCTTTGATGCCCCACTTTCTCCTGAGGCCGTCCTCTTTATGTACAGGTGAAACTCGAAAAATTAGAATATCGTGCAGAGTTCATTTATTTCAGTAATGCAACTTAAAAGGTGAAACTAACATATGAGATAGACTCATTACATGCAAAGCGAGATATTTCAAGCCTTTATTTGTTATAATTTGGATGATTATGGCTTACAGCTTATGAAACCCCTAAGTCACAATTTCAGGTACCCTTTGCTCAGGGGGTATGGATTAATTAGCTGACTAGAGTGTGACACTTTGAGCTTAGAATATTGAACCTTTTCACAAAATTCTAATTTTAAGTTGCATTAATGCAACTCCTTTCAAGTTGCATTACTGAAATAAATGAACATTTGCACTATATTCAAATTTTTCGAGTTTCACCTGTATACCTGTTATTTACATGTTTTGAACTGAATATGGCAACTCATACCTGCAATGAGGTTAAATCCTGGAAAGCATTTTCGTGAATTGTTTGGATTTCGTTACTATGTAACATCAGAAGCTCTAATTTCTTCAAGCCAGTGAAGTCACTCTCTGTCAGTTTGTTCAGGCTGTTGTACCTGTTAACATTTAGGGGCGTATAAAGAAAAGCAGTCAGCATGTTATCTATACAGAAGTCTAGGGTTGCCAATTGCTTGCACATTCTTGGGCAGTCCCCAAAAAATAATTTTTTCCTGGAATACAAACTGAAGCATCTGTGATCTTTTTTTAAACTGGACAAGCTTTTGCCGGTTATTGAAATTGTAATTCTTATCATTTCATAAATTACTACAAATGCAACATACAGTATCTCACAAAAGTGAATACACTCCTCAAACTTTTGGAAATATTTTAGTGTATCTTTTCATGGGGCAACATTGAAGATATGCTACTGTACAGTATTTTGATACAATGTAAAGTAGTCAGTGTACAGCATATATAACAGTGTAAATTTGGTGTGCCATTAATGTCTAAACTGTTGGCTACAAAAGTGAGTACATCCTTAAATGAAAATGGCCAAATAGTGCACAAAGTGTCCATATTTTGTGTAGCCACCATTATTTTCTAGCACTGCCTTAACTCTCTTGGGCATGGAGTTCAACTAGAGCTTCACAGGTTGCCACTGGAATCCTCTTCCACTCCTCCATGACAACATCACAGAGCTGGTGGATATTAGAGATCTTGCGCTCCTCCACTTTGCATTTGAAGATGCCCCATAGATGCTCTATAGGGTTTAGGTCTGGAGACATGCTTGGACAGTCCACCACCTTTACCCTCGGTTTCTTTAGCAAGGCAGTGGTCATCTTGGAGGTGTGTTTAGAGTCATTATCATGTTGGAATACTGCTCTGAGGCCCAGTTTCCAAAGTGAGGGGATGATGCTCTGCTTCAGTATGTCACAGTAAATGTTGGCATTCATGGTTCCCTCAATGAATTGTAGTTCCCAACAGCCAGTAGCACTCATGCAGCCCCAAAAATAGGAAAATAGCTAATTGAACACAATTTGGCCATTTTCACTTAGGGATGTACTCACTTTTGCTGCCAGAGGTTTAAACATTAATGGCTGTGTATAGAGTTATTTTGAGGTCACGACAAATTTACAAGCTGCATACTGTCTACTTTACACTGTATCAAAGTGTCATATCTTCAGTGTTTTCCCATAAAAAGATATAATAAAATATGAACATATATCAATTATATTTGTTATGATTTGTCCATAAGAAATAATAGTTACGCACGATTTTGGGAATAGGTTGGCAACCCTGTAGAATACACTGGAAATTACATTTTAATATTCAGTACATGTCTGTCTCCAGGAGTATGAAGTAATCTATAAAGCATACCTTAGAGAGATTTCTTGCCTAGAAATAACTTCATCATTTTTTTTTGAAATCACATATGCTACAATGTCTTTTACAAGAGTTTCTTTTATTCACTGGATTCTTGCCACCAGTTTTATGGCTTTACAAGGCAAGGGTGCTGTGATGTTTCTACATACTGAACAGCTGTAACTAGGAAAGAATACATGTACAGTTCACATATCGGGCTTATTTAACCCCTTACAGACCATCCACTCTCCTTTTTCATTGCTAATCTTTGCTAAATGATTGAAAAGGGAAAATTAAAATTGCATTGACGTAAGTATTCAGATCCTTTACTCGGTACTTAGTTGAGGCACCTTTGGCATCTATTACAGCCTCCAGTCTTCTTGGATATGATGCCACAGGGTTTGCACACCTGGATTTGGGGATTTTATGCTATTCTTATCTGAAGATCCTCTCAAACTCTATCAGGTTGGATAGGGACCGTTGGTGGACAGCCATTTTCAGGTCTCTCCAGAGATGTTTGATTGGGTTTAAGTCAAGGGTCCAGCTGGGCCTCTTAAGGACATTCACAGATTCGTCCCTAATCCATTCCTGTGTTGACTTAGCTGTGTGCTTAGGGTCATTGTCTTGTTGGATTGTAAACCTTCAGCCCAGAGTACTTTGGATCATGTTTTTATAGGAATATATCTGTGCGCTTTGTTCCATTTAGCTTTCCCTCATCCCTGACCAGTCTCCCTGTCGTAGACACTGAAATACTGCTGCCACCACCTTGCTTCAGAGTAATGATGGCATTGGGTAGGTGATGAGTAGTACAAGGTTTCTCCAGACATGACACTTAGAATTGAGGCTAAAAATTTCAATCATGGTTTGATCAAACCAAAGAATCTTGTTTCTCACAGTTTGAAAGTTCTTTAAGTGCTTTTTTTCAAACTCAAGGCAGGCTTTCAAATGTATTTTACTGAGGAGAGGCTTCTTTCTGGTCACTCAACCATAAAGCCTAGATTGGTGGATTGCTACACTGATGGTTGATCTTCTGGAAGTTTCTCCCATCTGCATACAGGATCTTTATGGCTCAACCAGAGAGACTATTGGGTTCTTGGTCACCTCTATAACCAAGACACTTCTCACCTGAATGCATAGTTTGATGGGGTGGCCAGCTCTAGTTTTTTTTTTATTTCTTCCATTTAAGAATTTTGGAGGGCACTGTGTGGAAACTTTCAGTGGAGCAGAATTTTTTTATGTCCCTTCTTCAGATCTGTGCCTCCAATCCTGTCTCTGAGCTCTACAGGCATTTATTTCCTCCTCGTGGCTTGGTTTTCTCAAATATGTATAGTCAACCATGAGACCTTATGTAGACAGGGGTATGACTTTGCAAATCATGTCTAATCAACTGAGATTACAGGAGGTGGACTCCAATCAAATTTTAGAAACATCTCTAAGATGATTTAGGGAAATGGGAGGTCCCCAGAACTGAAGTATCATAGCAAAGGGTCTGAATACTAGTGTTCATGCAAATTTTTTGTTTTCCCTTGGGTGTATGGGTTAGGGTTAGTACTGTAACACTGTATGCTGTCTCTAGGTGTCACTTTTGTAATGAATATTTACATAGAAGTATTTTCCAGTAAGAGGAAAGACTATGGCTAAACAGTGTGCACTAGTTGCCTGTGCAGAGCTGAGAGACAAAAAGTAGGCCAGAGAAATTCCCTAGAAAAAGGCCTAAAGAAGGGATATACCATGTTACCCATTGATCTCTAGTGGCTGGTGGAATAGATAAAGATAAATTCACTCACCAGTTTCCCTATGGGGAAAAAATGCCTGTTTACTAGCCACTACTGGTTTATGTTAAGAAATAACATTTATTATATTAATAAAATTGTATCCCTAATCCAATAATGCCTCACCAGTCACCAACAAAGAAAACATAAAATTATCAGATAACCGAGCATGCACGTTGATGTATTACATGGGATAACAAAATAAAGTCTGTAGCACTTCACTGCTTCAACACTTATCGTATAGACTCTCTACCACTAGGCATATATTATCAGTAGAGATAAGCCAAATTTGTGCCCAGATTGTTGTAAAAATGTGTGTGAGAGGTCTCCTAGTATTCTGTATCCATTCCTTTTCAAGATCTTTCATGCCAAGATATCATTAATAATGTCAAAGTGACAGCAATATATTTGCCTATGGGTAAATGGATAGTAGCCAGTGGTAGCAAGGCTGTAACTAACAACATACAGTGGATATAAAAAGTCTACACACCCCTGGTAAAATGTCAGGTTTCTGTGCTGTAGAAAAATGAGACAAAGATAAATCATTTCAGAACTTTTTTCCACCTTTAATGTGACCTATAAACTGTACCACTCAATTGAAAAACAAACTGAAATCTTTTAGGTGGAGGAAAATAAAAATAAAAAAATAATGTGGTTGCTTAAGTGTGCACACCCTCTTATAACTGGGGATGTAGCTGTGTTCAGAATTAAGCAATCACATTCAAAATCATGTTAATAAGGAGTCAGCATACACCTGCCATCATTTAAAGTGCCTCTGATTAACCCCAAATAAAGTTCAGCTGCTTTAGTTGGTCTTTCCTGAAATTTTCTTAGTCGCATCCCACAGCAAAAGCTATGATCTACAGAGAGCTTCCAAAGCATCAGAGGGATCTCATTGATAAAAGGTATCAGTCAGGAGAAGGGTACAAAAGAATTTCCAAGGCATTAGATATACCAAGGAACACAGTGAAAGTCATCGTCAAGTGGAGAAAATATGGCACAACAGTGACATTACCAAGAATTGGACATCCCTCCAAAATTGATGAAAAGAGGAGAAGAAAACTGGTCTGGGAGGCGACCAAGAGGCCTACAGCAACATTAAAGGAGCTGCAGGAATATTTGGAAAGTACTGGCTGTGTGGTACATGTGACAACAATCTCCCGTATTCTTCATATGTCTGGGCTATGGGGTAGAGTGGCAAGACTAAAACCTTTTCTTACGAAGAAAAACATTCAAGCCAGACTACATTTTTCAAAAACACATCTGAAGTCTCCCAAAAGCATGAGGGAAAAGGTGTTATGGTCTGATGAAACCAAGGTTGAACTTTTTGGCCATAATCCCAAAATATATGTTTGCCGCAAATACAACACTGCACATCACCAATAGAACACAATACCCACAGTGAAGCATGGTGGTTGCAGCATCATGCTTTGGGGCTGTTTTTCTTCAGCAGGAACTGGGGCCTTAGATAAGCTAGAGGAAATTATGAACAGTTCCAAATACCAGTCAATATTGGCACAAAACCTTCAGGCTTCTGCTAGAAAGATAAACATGAAGAGGAACCTCATCTTTCAGCATGACAACGACCCAAATCATACATCCAAATCAACAAAGGAATGGCTTCACCAGAAGAAGATTAAAGTTTTGGAATGGCCCAGCCACAGGCCAGACCTGAATCCGATTGAAAAGCTGTGGGGTGATCTGAAGAGGGCTGTGCACAGGAGATGCCCTCGCAATCTGACAGATTTGGATTGTTTCTGCAAAGAAGAGTGGACAAATTTTGCCAAGTCAAAATGTGCCATGCTGATAGACTCATACCCAAAAAGACTGTAATAATTTTATTTTTTATTTTTGTTCTTCCCTCTACCTAAACAATTTCAGTTTGTTTTTCAATTGAGTGGTACAGTTTATAGGTCACATTAAAGGTGGAAAAAGTTCTGAAATGATTTATCTTTGTCTAATTTTTTTATATCACAGAAACCTGACATTTTAACAGGGGTGTGTAGACTTTTTATATCCACTGTATATATTATAAATGGCTTGAAGAGGGGAAAGGGCACTCTTTTTTACTTGAAACATTTTTTTTTCTTATATTTACTTTTACAGTAGGCTTTCCTGTCTTTACTCTGATGTTGTTAAATGATGTGACAATAAAATGTGGACATTTTATATGGTGTTGGAAGAATAATTTTTAGACTTTACATTGGTACCTGTTGCGACTGAAGATTTTCCTTTCTTGCATGGATGTCTGACGTGTTATATTGCCTGCCTGGAGTGGTGAGCTCATTATACACTTTCTGATTTTTATTTTGTAGTGGTAACAAATGGCATGTTTAAAAACATACTGCACTGTCAGATTTTTTTGTGCTTATTTAAATGAAAAAATGGCTAAAAAATAATCATTTTTTGTCTTCTTGTGGAGTAGTTAAAGTATATATATATAAATATATAAATATTGTGGGGATTTTCTCTGGTAGACAGGCTTGCGGACGCAGTATAGATGCAACGACAACGTCTTTAACTTAAACAGTTCGGTGTTTATTCACACATAAGGATAAGCAAAACAAAAAGTCAGTTTTAAGGAAAACAGTCACCTTGAGTCTGGTGTTTGTTAACACCATGCAGCAATGCAGAAGTCCTTGGACATAGAAGAAACCACCTGCTCTCATGCCAACAAGGTAGCAGGCCTTTACCCAGGCCCAAACTCCCAGGTCCCAACACAGACAGACAGAGCTTCACTGTCAGAGAGGAGTAAATTCCTACCACCTGACAGTGCTGCCTGTGTTTTACAGCCCAAACCAAGACCCAGCCTGGAACATGGGGAGCAGCCACCCAACCTGCACTTTGGCTGCTCCCAGTAAGAGTCAGCCCGGATTGGCTTTACAGCCATACTAAATAGCAAAACCAAGTCAGCCAGCACTAGCTGCCACTGACACATGGAATTACCGTCTCTTACCTCACTGAGGCCAGGGATCTCGGTGACACATACCTTTCAGTACCAACCTTGCGCCTTCCTACAATATATATATATATATATATATATATATATATACACTGATGAGCAAAAGGGTAACACTGATTAGAACTTTTGACTTTCAGGCTCCATAACTCACCATCCACTACAGCTTAGAACATGAGACTACCATCATTTTATAGACAATCATCTTGGCTATCTCATACATAAACTGGACTTGGAACTATTTAGCATATGATTTGTTATGCAGATTTTTGTCATATAACTGCATTGTTACTGTGCTGCTCCTTGTGGTGGAACAATCTTTTTCTTCTTTCTTCTTGTTCTCACATTCCCTAATAGCTTAGAGTGTTATTAGGTTGATTCCCAAGTAAAAGGTCACTGGTTCGATCCAGGAGCAGCCATGAATAACATTTCCCAAGAAAATAAAAACAGCATCATCCAGCAAATTGATAGCGGTATCTCGGCCAAAAAGATTGCCAAACTGCATCACGTGAGTGCCATGACAGTTAGAATAAAACAAAATGAAGTCCATCCATCCATTCCAAAGCCAAGAGGTGGACGTCCAGGCAAAATATCAGAGTCAACAAGTCAGGTCATCACAAGGGCTGTCAGTTCTGGCGCAACAAACACAGCAGTGTAGGTGACTTGCATGCTTTGTAATAGTAAGATGCAAGACGTTCATCCATGCACCTTCCGACACGCATTACACAAGTCTGGAATGGTGGCCCAAAAAAAGGTGAAGAAGCCTTAATTTCAATATTGTCATAAGAAGCGTTGGCTTGAGTTTGCAATAAAGGACAAACAGTGGATAGTAGAAGATTGGAAAAGTGTGAATTGGAACAATTATGTGAAAGTCAATAGACTGGGCTTTGATGGGTGCATATGGGTCTGGAAGAAACAAGGGAAAAGGGGACTAATGGATTGAGAAATTGAAGGAACTGTCAAGTTCAGTGGAGAAAGCCTGATAATATGGGTTTGTTTCACAGCCAAAGGCATTGGATACTTGACCAGGATCGATGGTGGTCTCAATGCTGAGCTATATGTGAGTATCCTACAAGATGACGTACTTTGTACACTCAAGTACTATGGGTATGAAAAGGACGACATAGTGTTTCAGTAGGACAACAAACCCAAAGCATATGTCGAGACTGGCGAAGAAATGGTTCAATGACAATGAAGTAGAGGTGCTGGATTGGCCTCCCCAGACCTCAACCCAATTGAACACTTGTGGCTAGAGTTGAAAAAAAAGCTGTATTTGTACCCAAGTTAGTCAACCAGTATGCACCAACATTAAGAACGTGTAGAAGAGACCTGGGAACAGATTTCGGTCGAGACATGCCCAAAAGGATTCAGGCAGTGTTGAAAGCCAAAGGTGGATTTACAAAATACTTATAAAATAATAAAAACTTTGAATTTTAGGAGAAAAACAGTAATAATGCAGTGTCCTTTCACTTGGGAATCAACCTAATAACACTCTAAGAAATTAGGGAATGTGAGAACACATTATAATTTGTAGCATACAAGAAGAAAAAGATTGTTCCACCACCAGGAGCAAAACAGTAACAATGCAATTACTTGACAAGAATCTAATCATATGCTAAATATTTGTAAGTCCAATTGATGTATAGAGATAGCCAAGATGATTGTCTATAAAATGATGGTAGTCTTATGTTCGAAGCTGTAGTGGATGGTGAGATATGGAGCCTGAAAGTCAAAAATACAAAACATTACCCTTTTACTCGTCAGTAAGTACGGAAAAAGACATCACTCCATCCAGTCCAGCCTACAAACACACAAACACATTCTCTACCAATGCACAGTAGCTGTGATGCATAAAAATGCATCAGGTGGTATAATATCAGCACCGGAATACCAGGATAGATATTGTAAAAGCCTGTATTCTAGTTCATGTAGCTTTTGCTTTATAGTAGGTAGCCATAAAGCCTCTGTGCACTGTTGTGCATTCTCCATGAGCCCTAACTTGTCATTAGTGTTGAGCGAATCGAAACATCCGAAATGGAATTTGATCTGAAGTTTAGGAAAAATTACATTTGCCACAAATCCTAATTTTCCTCGCACTTCGTGGTAACGAATCGATTTTTTATAAAATAGCTGCTGCATGTGTTACAATGTGAAAGTAAGAAGGCCTTTAAGAAGCCTGATCCTGCATGGTCTCCACCATTTCAGTGTGAGTTCAGCTTAGGGAAAGATGTCACAAACGCTTATGCATTAGGGACAGTGTTTCAGAAAGCTATTGTAACATTTTGGATAGGGAGAGTGCACGGACAGTGCAGGGAGAGGTAGGGAGATTGTAGGGAGAGGTTTTAAACACTGTAGGGAGAGCATAGGAAGACTGCAGGTTGAGTGTAATCACCGTGTGCATCTTGTTCAACTGCTGTCCCAATCCCCATTAATCTGTTAGTTTATACATAGAATTACTGTGCCTCAGTATTCAAGGGTGGTCTCATATATCACCGCCTTTATCTTGTTCAACAGCTGCCACAATCCCTGTTAATCTGTTAGTTTATACATAGAATTACTGTTTCTCAGTATTCAAGGGTGGTCTTGTATATCCCTGCCTTTATCTTGTACAACTGCTGCCACAATCCCTGTTAATCTATTAGTTTATACATAGAATTACTGTGCCTCAGTATTAAAGAAAGGTCTAATATATTGTTGCGTTTACCTTGTCCAACTGCTGCTACAATCCCCGTTAATCTGTTAGTTTATACATAAAATTAGTGTGCCTCAGTATTAAAGGCCAGTCTAATATATTGCCACATTTGTCTTGTTCAACGGCTGCCACAATCCCTATTAATCTGTGAGTGTGCTTCAGTAGAAAAGGGCTGTTTAATATATCACTATGTGCATCTTGTTGAACTGCTGCCACATTCTTAGTTAATCAGTTAAATTACTGATTCGGTTACTGTACACTATATCCAACAGACAGTTGCCTGGACCGTCCAAAGGAATGGGCAGTGTCAAAAATATTGCTGCAGCGAGCACAAGTAGAAGCAGAAGAAGGAGTGGTGGTGTCAGCAGCATCCAGTGGTCGGGTTTTGACCAACAATGCAGCTGTACTGGAATGGTTGACTGCCTCTGTGCCCTCATCTGTCCTGAACCTGTCTCTTGCTTTTGCTGCTCCTTCTGCTAATCAAATAACGGTAGCCGCCAACTCTGCTCCAATTTTTAGCGAGAAATAGCTTTGTGAGGACAGTCAGCAGTTACAGTCCAGTCTAGACTGTACAGTACAGTCTAGGTGTGCAACTACCGATGATGACAGTTGGGTGGCAGCACATGTTGTGAGAAGTCAGGGACGTACACAAGAGACAGGTGAGGGTGACACAAGTGATGACCAAACAGATGTAGGTGATGATGTAGCCGATCCCACGGGGAAGCTGGGTGAAGAAGGGGCATTGTTGTCATCAGGGTGCAAGGGCAGCAGCGTGCCTGTGAGACAGCAGGGTGGAAGCTTGCCCATAAGAAAGCAGAGTGGATTCAGTGAGAAATCTGAAGCCAAACGCGAGAGAGGTACACTGTATGCTACTCTGGAGACTACCTCTGAGCAACACACTAGCAGTGAACAGATTCATATAAGTAGCCTCAGGCAGGTATCACGTAGTGATGGAGGGAAAATGCCATACTAATTCAACGGAGCACAAGCAGAACATGCTCCTGGCCAAGTTGCTGGCGCTACAGTTCCTCCCTTACCATGTAGTGGACTGCACATTTCAGAGAACTGATGGCTTGCGTCCACTCAAGGTGGAGAGTCCCAACTGTACAAGCTCTGCACACGTACATTGAACAGAAGGTGGGCCAATCATTGGGCCTATTTGTTTTTATTTTTTTATTTTTGTTGGTTGCGTCTCTCAGTTTAATTGGTATAGAAAAAGTAAAATTATACAAGCGAGGGGGCAGTTTCAAAAAATTATTATTGGAGAGAGAAGCTTCTGAATCTACTGAATGAAAATTATTAATAACATAAGGTATAGCAATATCGTAGGATAGGGATTATAAGTACACAAAAAAAAAGTTTAGTGGTGTGACAGAAGCCCTTTAAACACAGCTCACTCTTATGGAATGAATTATCATACAGATATTTTATTACATGTTAATATATGATTGTTTCTCATTCCTGCATTATTGTACATTGTGTCATTATTATTTACTCATATCTATATTTTTAGTGCAAGTCAGTCTTCAGCCACAGGCATGTACTGTACATAAAGAGTTAATATTATCTACATTTTAACCTACACCTGCACTGTGGGTGTTCCTTAATATTTTCAATTGATTTCATTCCCCCCTTTTTGCTTAAAAAGCAGTTACATGCCTGTATCTGAATACTTTATACTATGAATCTATGGAAAAGACCTGTCTTATGGTTGAAACAAGTTGTTGTTATGCAGGAGGATTACTTGTTTATACATTTTTTTTATTATTAAGAAATAAAGAATCATTGATTTTACTCATTGGATCTGTAACGGGGTACTCTAAGGAATTTGTCACATCATGGAATAACATTCTCAGAAGATACTCCATAAAACTAATGGAATTAATCGTTGATCATGAGAAAACTAAATTCAACTTCTTGCAAACTGAAATTAAGACAACTAAGATTAACTTCAATCAGTTCAAGCAAACACATGATTATAATGAAAAAATGACTGAAATTAAACAAGTGTCAGAACTGGAGGATTATATGGCACAAGTCAAGAAAAACAAGAATGCAAGAGATCTATATGATTATCAACAAACCCAAGTTTATGAATGGTGCAGAAGGTCTCAAGCTCCTCATGTACCAAGATCCATTCTTAAAAATAAATCCAAGCGATACCACAAACGCAGACCGAACAACCATGTTACTTTTAGCTCATCAGAAATGGACACATCAGACAAACAAACAGATGAGTTGGATTTGGAATCACCTTCAGTTTCAACAAATGCACGTCTTTCCTATTATAGGAATCCAAAGCCATTAAGAAAACAAAAATCTAACAACACTCCAAAAAACAGAGGAGAGCAGTATACAAACATAGAAAATGCAACAGGTGTGATTACATGCCAGCAGCACAGGAATAAATAAACCAGACACCAGTATTACAAGTCATGAACTTGTCTTCCTATGAACTCAACAAACATCAAATTGAAGTCCTCAGCTTGGGTTTAAATTTTGCACCTACTAATACTCCTAATATTTTGGTATCATAAAAGACATCAACAAATGTATTAGGGATCTAACAATCAGGAGACATTTTTTTGACAATCAGTATTTTTACCGCAGATGCGGAGCACACTAGTGAACAATCAGTCCATCAAGATCTGGAATTTTTAAAGCAATTATCGCTAATTAATTTAGAAAATTTGGATGATGGTGTTCGGCACACTAACCCTAATGTGAACATGTCCATAGATTTCAAGACAACCAATAAGGGTTTTTACCCAATACATTCTAGGGTGGAATCCATAGACCGTTTCCAAACAGTATTGGGAGATTAAAATTTGCATTCTAAATATGATGCTGCATATGTCCATCACAACTTGTCATCAGCTAAAAAACTTGCATTATCACAATTACAGAATGAGTCCTCTGTCACTATAAAAATGGCAGATAAAGAAGGTGCTGTGGTTGTGATGGACACTGTGCAATATAAGCAGCAAAGCATGAGTATGTTGAACAAGCCACTTATTTATCAAAAAAATCCTGACAAGAGACCCCACTAAAAACCTATTGTCACGGATGTAGTAGGGGAGAGCACCAAAAGACAACAAGAAGGAAGGGGAAAGACACTAAGCCTCACTGCTAGGGAAGGAAAAGGGTCACCACCTATAAAACCCTGCTGATGGCCCTAACTCCTATCCGTATGGGCACCTCTCGATGGTAGAGATGCCCATATACAGGAACCTAGAAAATCCTGGTTACCCTCGGATGCCCTAAAGGCAATGACAGGGCAGAGACAACCCGTTCCTTCCCTGGTGAAGAAACCAGCATCTCACTGAGGCCTAGTAAACAACCGGGGAAGGGGGGGAGGAAATACAAAACACAACAAGCGGAACACTTAACTTCTGAGGATGATGGATGAACAGGACTTTAACAAGAAACACACTTCAGCTCTTCCAAAACCAAATGAAGCTCTCCAGAGCAAGAAGTGATGGGTAAAGTCAGACTAAATAGGGAGAGGAAAAGGTCACATGATCCACACCTGAACAGGAGGTGTGGATATACCAGCAAAACACAAAGTGAAACCAAAAGAGGCTGTCTGATCACTCAGGTGCATTCATTCTTTCAGACCTTCTAACACCTGTCACAGGTGTGACAGCACCCCCCTTCTACGGGTGACCTCTGGGCACCCAGGACTGACCTTATCAGGATGAGCTCTGTGGAATGCTCTCACCAGACGACTAGGATTTACATCGGTTGCTGGAACCCACATCCTCTCCTCTGGTCTTTAACCTCTCCAATGAACGAAATACTGTAGGGATCTCCGGAGAACTCGGGAGTCCACAATCCTGCTGATCTGAAATTCTAAATTGCCATCCACCATGACAGGAGTGGGAGGTAAGGAGGATGGCTCAACAGGTTTGACACATTTCTTTAACAATGATTTATGAAATACGTTATGGATTTTCAAAGCCTGAGGAAGTTCAATATGAAAGGCTACAGGGTTAATAATGGCAGTGATCTTATATGGACCAATAAATCTTGGGCCCAACTTCCAAGAAGGTACCTTAAGTTTAATGTTTCTTGTTGACAACCACACAGAATCACCCACTCTCAGGTCCGGACCACTCATACGTCTCCTGTCAGCCGCACGTTTATACTTGTTGCCCATCTTTTTCAGGTTATTTTGGATTTTCCGCCAAAGAAGAGGAAAATCATTCCTCCTCAGGAATGCCGGAATTTTGAGCACCAGAAATGTACCAAACTGTGGATGGAACCCGTATGCCCCAAAAAATGGTGACTTATCAGTGGATTCCTGTCTACGGTTATTTATAGCAAACTCAGCTAACAACAAAAATAAAGACCACACCACTCTTCCTGATTTTCTATAACAAAACATCTCAAGTAAGTCTCCAGATCCTGATTAGTGTGCTCCGTCTGTCCATTCGACTGAGGATGAAAAGCCGAAGAGAAGGACAATTGTACACCCAGACGAGTACAGAACACTTTCCAGAATCTGGAAACAAACTGAGTACCTGTATCGGACACCACATCAGAGGGAATGCCATGTAGTTTTACGATGTTGTCGACAAACACCTGTGCAAGAGTTTTAGCATTGGGTAGACTAGGTAATGTAATAAAGTGTGCCATTTTACTAAAACGATCGACAACCACCAGAATCAAATTTTTTCCCAAAGAATTCGGTAAATCTGTGATAAAATCCATGGACAAATGGGTCCAAGGTCTGGACGGGACGGACAATGGAAGCAGAGATCCGGAAGGCTGAGTATGTGTCACCTTAGCTTGTGCACAGGTACCACAGGCTGACACATAGTCCTCAACACACTTACGCAACCGTGGCCACCAGAATCTGCAAGAGATGATATTGACAGTCGATCTGCTCCCAGGGTGCCCAGCAAGCACCGTACAGTGATGTTCCTCGAACACCTTGTAACGTAATTTGGAGGGAACAAACAATTTCCCCACAGGACAAGAATCTGGAGCATCCTCCTGTGCCTCCAACACCCTGGCCCCGAGATCAGGATAAAGAGCGGTTATGACTACCCCTTCAAATAAAATGGGACTAGGGTCATTATACTCACCCCCCCAGGAAATCTATGCGACAAAGCATCCGCCTTGACGTTCTTAACCCCAGGGCAGAAAGTGACAATTAAGATAAAACTGGTGAAAAACAATGACCATCTGGCCTGCCTTGGCTTAGTCGCTTAGCCGACTACAGGTAGGCCAGATTCTTGTGATCCGTAATTACCGTAATAGGAGGAATTGCTCCTTCTAACCAATGCCACCATTCCTCGAATGACAACTTAATGGCCAGTAATTCCTTATTCCCCACATCATAATTCCTTTCAGCAGTCGAGAGTTTTTTGAGAAAAATGCACATGGGTGCCATTTACTGGGTGAAGGACCCTGCGACAAGATTGCCCCTACCTCGGACGTGTCAACCTCAACAATAAATGGCTGAGACACGTCCGGTTGCACCAGAATAGGGGCTGAAGCGAAACATTCTTTCACAGCAGAAAAGGCCTGTAATGCTGCATCAGACCAGATAGAAATATCAGCACCCTTCCTAGTCATGTCTGTTAAAGGTTTAACCAGCGATGAATAGTTCAAGACAAATTTATAGTAGTAGTTGGGAAACCCCAAAAACCGCATAAACGCTTTCACCAGAAATAACTGCAACAGTGCAGTGTGTATATATTTTTCTTTTTTTACTGTAATACGCCCCTATATGCTTTCAACAGAAATAACGGTAGAAGTGAACTGGGAATATATTTTTCTTGTTGGGCTGAAATATGCCACTATATGCTTTCACCAGAATTAACTGCAGAAATGCACTGAGAATATATTTTTCTTGTAGTACTGAAATACGCCCCTATACGCTTTCACCAGAAATAACTGCAACAGTGCAGTGCGTATATATTTTTCTTTTTTTACTGTTATACGCCCCTATATGCTTTCAACAGAAATAACTGCAGAAGTGAACTGAGAATATATTTTTCTTGTTGGACTGAAATAGGCCACTATACACTTTCACAAAAAAAATGTAAAGAGTGAAGTGCGTATATATTTTTCTTGTAGTACTGAAATGCGCCCCTATACGCTTTTACCAGAAATAACTGCAGAAGTGAAATGCGTATATATTTTTCTTGTAGTACTGATATAAGATACTAAAGACACTAAGATATAAGCCACTAAAGGCTTTTCAAGATAGCACTTGCAGCCCAATAACAAATAACTGGAATGACAGAGCTGTCTAATGACTATTTGGATCCCCAAATAATCTTTCCCTGCACTTGTAAATCGCTTTCCTATCAATGTCTCTAGCGCCTTCTGATTTCTCTCCCTGCACTAAGATGCTGTGATATGATTCCTCCCTATCCTTTCCCTGCACTTTTAAATAGTTTTTTCAGTCTTTTTTTTTTCACAATGAGGTTTTTCCAATTGCTGTCCCTAGTGCCTTCGCACGTCTTTCCCTGCACTCTGAACGCTGGAAAATGGCAGAATCTAAAATGGCTGCCGTATTTATAGGGCTGTGACCAGTGGCGTATCTAGAAATGACTGGGCCCCACAGCAAATTTTTGAATAGGCCCCCCCCAGTAATTTTTTTTAAACCTCTTTCTTTCAAGCCGCCCCCATTCCTGTGCTAGTAAAAAGATCACTCTGTCAGACCAGGCCTGGCAGCTGTTCCATCCGTTTTCTACACTGTCTATACTGCCACTGTATATAATTTAATTGTGTAATACTGTTGAGGGGGCCCTGAAAAAATCTTTTAGTCCTCCTCCTGGATGGGCCCCTTCCGGGTCTGGGCCCCAAAGCAGCTGCCCCCCCAACTTCCCCTATAGCTACACCCCTGGCTGTGACATTACAGGGCTGGCTGGCTGCTGATTGGCTGCATGCAGGCATGTCAATCTGGGTGATCCCGCCTTCCCAGAGTTCCTTGCCCTATGTCCTCAGTCCTTACACATGTAGCCGCCATTTTAGGAAAATTGCGATTCGTATTCGTATTGGAAATTCGTATTCGTTGCAAATCAAATTTTTCCTGAAATTTGTATCGAATTCCACTTCGTCAGCTTTGATTTGCTCATCTCTAGCTGACACCTTCTCCACTCTGTCGGGGGAGGGGGGGGGCTCTACTTGTATAAGTGTTTAGTAGAACAGGATCTGTAGACATCTATGTTGAATCAGCTGGTGACGGTGTAAAGGGTAAAGGGAGTGCGCTTCTTCTTGGTGCCAACATAAACCTGTAAGCCTGAATTCATACTTGCGTTATTTGGTCAGTTTTGGCCCCGTGACTGCCCAAATAAGTGAAGTATGCGGTGATTCTAAGAGCGACGCCTGTCATTTGCATGTGATATGGACTCACAGTATTGTTTCACTACCACAGCAGACTCCCTATGCGTGTTACTACAAGGCAAGGTGTTCCACGCAACTATAAAGTCTCTTTGCAGCCAGGAAATAGCCGTTTTTTAACATAATTCTGCGAGAATAAATTCAGATCAAACCGAATTTTTCTCAAAAATTCAGCGAACCGGCTAATCGAACTTTTTAAAAAATTCGCTCATCTCTAGTCACAGGTAATTAACTTACGTGTCACAGGCATGTAAGCCACATGTCACAGGCACTTAAGTGATGAGTCGCTTTATACCCATGAACAAAAACACAAGTCAGAGGCAGACAGTGCAGGCGCCTAGTAGACAGCTCCAAACTAATTACATATCCAAGAATAGCTGAGTAGACACTGGTAAAAAAAAGGGTAGAAAGGTCTGATCAATGTTCAGAACATGGTCTCATTCTCCTTGTTGAACACAGGAGATACACCCTTAATGACATACAGCCATGGGTGTGGTCCCATATTCAGGTCTAATTCAACTCATATGGGAATCCCCCAGAAACTTGCACAGAATAAAAATATTAATCTCAAGCAACTCACAATGGGCCTGGATTAAAAAGATATTCCTGTTTTTGATGCTGATTAGTTTCCTAATAATTGTTCTTATCACTCACAAATACGCAGAGAGAAAGAAATAAACATATGAACATATGCCTAAATGAAAGTCCAACGAACATTTACTGAACAGTGACTCAGTTTCACAAACCATAGCGGTTTGAATAAATTGACCCTCTTTATATGTTTCTTACCTTCAGACCTCAGATCAGAGCGCGACTTTCATCTTGGTTATTAGTGCCAGATCTGAAAGCCAAAGCCATGCATGCAGCACTACGACAAAAAGGATCCTGTGCCTGAGTCAGGTACTCACAGCTACCTCGCTCAGGACCCCATTGACACTCTCTGTTGGAGACATGTGTCACCCATCACCTAGAGCAACTGTGGGCTAAAGAGGAGCCTCCAGAACACCAGCATTTGGTCCTGGGCTTCCTGAAGTCCCTGCCACAAGTAACCTCTAGGAAGATGCACCACATGCTTGCCCCATCATCCTCACACATGGTAGGCATACACAAACACTGATCCTGTCTGCCTCCACAGTAATAAAGTTAAAGGCGTTGGCCATTTTCTGGTTACTGTTGACCAACGTAAGCAGGGCCGGTTCTAGGTGAAATGGGGCCCTGGGGCAAAAAACAATAAGGGGGCCCCCCCCCCATGACACTTGATGATTTTTACAGAAGAAACTGTATATTTTGGGGCACAGTGTAGAGGTATACTGTATATTGTGTGGCACAGTGTAGCAGTATACTGTATATTGTGGGGCACAGTGTAGCGGTATACTGTATATTGTGGGGCACAGTGTAGAGGTATACTGTATATTGTGGGGCACAGTGTAGAGGTATACTGTATATTGTGTGGCACAGTGTAGTGGTATACTGTATATTGTGTGGCACAGTGTAGCAGTATACTGTACATTGTGGGGCACAGTGTAGAGAGGTATACTGTATATTGTGTGGCACAGTGTAGAGGTATACTGTATATTGTGTGGCACAGTGTAGCGGTATACTGTATATTGTGTGGCACAGTGTAGAGGTATACTGTATATTGTGTGGCACAGTGTAGCGGTATACTGTACATTGTGGGGCACAGTGTAGAGAGGTATACTGTATATTGTGTGGCACAGTGTAGAGAGGTATACTGTATATTGTGTGGCACAGTGTAGAGGTATACTGTATATTGTGTGGCACAGTGTAGAAGTATACTGTATATTGTGTGGCACAGTGTAGCGGTATACTGTATATTGTGGGGCACAGTGTAGCGGTATACTGTATATTGTGGGGCACAGTGTAGAGGTATACTGTATATTGTGGGGCACAGTGTAGCGGTATACTGTATATTGTGGGGCACAGTGTAGAGGTATACTGTATATTGTGGGGCACAGTGTAGCGGTATACTGTATATTGTGGGGCACAGTGTAGCGGTATACTGTATATTGTGGGGCACAGTGTAGCGGTATACTGTATATTGTGTGGCACAGTGTAGCGGTATACTGTACATTGTGGGGCACAGTGTAGAGAGGTATACTGTATATTGTGTGGCACAGTGTAGAGGTATACTGTATATTGTGTGGCACGGTGTAGCGGTATACTGTATAACAAACATATTTCACATGAAAACTTACAATTACTTGGCTTGGCCCTTGGGGGTCTCGGACACCACTTCCACACTTTGGCCGGGGGCTCGGCGGAGCTGATGTTGTGTTTTATCCTAATGAGAAAGATTTCATAATAAGGATTTGGAGAAGGGGCAGAGGGATAGCAGAGCAGGGAGAGGCTGGTGCTGCTACTAGGGGGTCATACCATGGGGGGGGGGGTAATAAAGCCCACCATAATGTCCCCCCCCAGTAGAAATAATTCTCCTTATAATGTGTCAGTGCAAAAAATACCCCCCTGTAATGCCCCCGGTTGAGCTAATGCCCCTATACAGAGCCCCCATATAAAATAACCGTTCTTTGTGGCCTCAGTAGATGCGCCTATAGTGCCACCAATAATGTGCCAGTAAGAAGTCCCCCCATAGATGTCCCCCAATAATGTGCCAGTGAAATGTGCCCTCATAGATGCCCCTTAATCATGTGCCAGTAGCCTCAGCCCCCCATTAACATGTGCCAGTAGCCATAGGCGCCCCCCTATCATGTGCCAGTAGCCATAGGGCCCCCCTATCATGTGCCAGTAGCCATAGGCGGCCCCCCATGAACATGTGCCACTAGCCATAGGGCCCCCCTATCATGTGCCACTAGCCATAGGGCCCCCCCTATCATTTGCCAGTAGCCATCAGTATTGTACAGAAAAAAAAAAAAAGGAAAAAACCCCTATACTTACCTCCTTGGCAGCGATGCGATGCAGGCCTCTTCCGGCCTGTGTCCCGCGCTGTGCATGGCTCAGGGCTCAGGCGGCGCGATGACGTCATCGCGCCGCCTGCGCCGGCCTCTGATAGCAGGGCTCCAGACTAAAAAAAATACCTAGTAACCATTGGCTCCTGAACTGAAAAATTTAGGAGCCAAATTAAATTTTTAGTCGCCAAATCGAAACCGAATGAAAATTTTGGTATCGTGACAACGCTACGCCGATCAGATCGGCGTAGGGTTGTTTCAATACCAAAATTTTGATTCGCTTTCGTCACCATAAAAAAGTATTGCGATACTCAATACCACGCAAAAAAGCCACGTGCATTTCGCATTTTATGAAACGTTCGGCCCATAATAGAACAGTCCTATCCTATTTTTTGGGGTGACAAGGTGACTAAAAAATGGCGAATGCTCACCACATAGGAGATATTTCTTAATAATTTAATAGTTTGGACTTTTCGGACGCAGCGCTATGTAATGTGTTTATTTATTGTATATATTTTTTATATGTAAAATTGGGAAAGGGGGGATTTAAACTTAATATTTTAGAGTACTTTCACACTAGGTTTTCTTTTTCGGCATAGAGTTCCGTCACAGGGGCTCTATACCGGAAAAGAACTGATCAGGCATATCCCCATGCATTCTGAATGGAGTAATCCGTCCAGGATGCATCAGGATGTCTTCAGTTCAGTCGTTTTGACTGATCAGGCAAAAGAGAAAACTGCAGCATGCTACGGTTTTATCTCCGGCGAAAAAAACTGAAGACATGCCTGAACGCCGGATTTGGCATTTTTCCCATAGGAATGTATTAGTGCCAGATCCGGCATTCAAAATACCGGAATGCAGGATCCGTCCTTCCGGTCTGCGCATGCCGGTAAAAAGATACAAGATGGATCCGTCTGTCCGCATGACAAGCGGAGACATGGATTCATTCTTGCAATGCATTTGTGAGACGGATCCGCATCCGGATGCATCTCATAAATGCTTTCAGTCACATCAAGATGGGCGGATCTGGCAGGCAGTTCTGACAACGGAACTGCTTGCCGCATCACACTACCGCAAGTGTGAAAGTAGCCTTAGTGTTTGTGTTTTATTTTTACTTACTATTAGCCCCCTTAGGGGCTGGAACCCTTGTCCTATTCACCGTTAGGCCCCTTTCACAGTGCACCCCCCCCAGTATAATAAACATTGAGTGCCCCCCCCCCTAGTATATGTTTATTATACTGGGGGGGGGCGCACTCAATGTTTATTATACTGGGGGGCCGCACTCAATGTTTATTATACTGGGGGGGGGGGGGTGGCCGCACTCAATGTTTATTATACTGGGGGGGGGGGGGGGCGCACTGCGCCACCAATGTTAATACAAATGCAGGAGGTGGGTGCCGGAGTGAAATAGCCGGCACCCGACCTCTATGATAGGGGGCTGCGATCAGCGGCAGTTAACCCCTAAGGTGCCGCTCCCTGTCATAGAAGTCGGGTGCCGGCTATTTGATTCCGGCACCTGCCTCCTGTATTTGTATTACAGGTCAGTTTTCATCATTGGTGGCGCAGTGGCCACAGCCCCTCCCCTCCTCCTCCTTTGTCTCTTCTTATTGGCAGAGGCGACAGCAGCAGCACAGGGGGGAGGGAGAGAGCCCCCCCGCCCCCGCCCCCTCCTCTATGGAAGCGCCGACGCCGTCCCTGCCTATAGTTAGTTGCGGGCCGGCGCGGGGGGCCCCTAAGGACTTGGGGGCCCGGGGGCAATTGCCCCCCTTGCCTCTATGGAAGCGCCGGCCCTGAACGTAAGATTACTATATAGCACTTACTAATGTAGCCTTTGTAAATATTCTGTGCTATTTTCTAAATTACATAAGGTATGCCCCCTTGTTGACCAAGTATAGTGATGAGCGATGTTATGAAAATTTCGATTCAGCTGCTCCGTCGAATTTCACAAATAAGTTTTCAGTTTGACGAATTACTTAGTTACAAAGAGCATTTCTTTGTAAGTAGCAGGTGTGATTGTGCGGCCTTCCCCCTTCCCCATCATTCAACCCCTCAGATGCAGATTTTATCACTGCTCTTGGCATCTGAAGTAAAAATGGAGACCTTTCAGGCTTTAAAAAAAAAAAAAAAAAAAAATCATCCATTTGATCGCGAATCAGCCACTGCGACCATCTTAATTCAAGATCCCACATGATCTTGAATCAAGATGGCCGTGGGGGCCTCTTTGCGCTCAAACGGATGAGGTGAGTAGTTTTTTTTAATGACATTTCAGGGAAAATTGATTTGTTACCACGGCGCACAAGGAAATTCAGCTTTGCGGCAAATCAAATTTTCCCTAATATTCGGATCAAAGTCCACTTTGGATACTTTGATTCACTCAACACTAGCCATACAGTCATTTTACAAACACATTGGTCAGCATTAACCAGAAAGTGGACAACTCCTTTAAAGGGGTTGTCCACTTTATACTATTGTTGAGCTATCCTCATTCACTTCTATGGGACGGCTTAGTAGTATTCACTTGAACAGACAGAGCCATCCTATAGAAGTGAATGGGGATGCCTTACTTGTAATTATATCTGCTCACCACTGCAAATGGTGTCGCAAGCAGGTAAGCAGATAAGCAAACAACTTATCGGCGAGGGTGCCGGGGGTCAGACCCTGCCAATCTCATATTGAGTATACAGTGCTGCCCATAATTATTCATACCCCAGGCAAATTTTGACTTAAAGTTACTTTTATTCAACCAGCAAGTAATTTTTTGACAGGAAATTACATAGGTGTCTCACAAAAGATAATAAGACGATGTACAAGAGGCATTATTGTGGGAAAAAAAACATTTAGCAGCTTTTATTTACATTTGAGCAAAAAGTGTCCAGTCCAAAATTATTCATATCCTTCTCAATAATCAATAGAAAAGCCTTTATTGGCTATTACAGCGATCAAACACTTCCTATAATTGCAGACCAGCTTTTTGCATGTTTCCACAGGTATTTTTGTCCATTCATCTTTAGCAATGAGCTCCAAATCTTTCAGACATTGCCACCAGCAGAGCCCAGATTCACCATTATGGCCTTAGTGGTGATCCTTGGATTCTTTTTCACCTCTCTAACTCTCCTCCTGGCCAGCACAGGTGTCACTTTTGGCTTCTGACCACGTCCTCTGAGATTTTCCACAGTGCGGAACATCTTGTATTTTTTAATAATACTTTGCACTGTAACCACTGGAACTTGAAAACATTTAGAAATGGCCTTGTAGCCCTTTCCTGACTTGTGAGCAGCCTTCAATGCGCAGCCACGTCCTCACTGAGCTCCTTTGTCTAAGGCTAGGTCTACACGACGACATTTGTCGCGCGACATTTTGTTGCACTAATGTCGCGCAACAATTTTTATAATGGCAGTCTATGGTGTCGCACTGCAACATGCAACAGTCGCAGAAAATCCATTCCAGATGGATTTTTCTGCGACTGTTGCGTCGCAGTCGCAGCATGTCGCATGTTGCAGTGCGACACCATAGACTGCCATCATAAAAATTGTCGCGCGACATTAGTGCAACAAAATGTCGCGCGACAAATGTTGCGTGACTTATTGCCGCGCAATAAATGTCGTCGTGTAGACCTAGCCTTAGCCATGACTGTCCACAAACCAACTGCAGAGAGCTGCTGTTTTTCACCTGTTAAGTTGATTAAAACAGCTGTTCCGAATTAATCAGGGTAATTAGGATGCTTTAGAACAGCTTGGACTATTTGGAATGGTATAGAACCTTTGATTTTCCCACATACTGTGACAGTTTGTGAAGGATATGAATAATTTTGGACTGGACACTTTTTGCTCAAATGTAAATAAAAGCTGAGAAATGTTTTTTTTTCCCCCCACAATAATGCCTCTTGTACATCGTCTTATTATCTTTTGATAAATGACTTGCTGTTGAATAAAAGTAACTTTAACCCCTTAAGGACTTTTTGCAAATCTGACCAGTGTCACTTTAAGTGCTCATAACTTTAAAACGCTTTGACTTATCCAGGCCATTCTGAGATTGTTTTTTTGTCATATATTGTACTTCATGACACTGGTAAAATGAAGTAAATAAAATACATTTTTATTTATAAAAAAAAATACCAAATTTACCAAAAATTTGTAAAAAATAGCAAATTTCCAAGTTTCAATTTCTCTACTTCTATAATACATAGTAATACCTCCAAAAATAGTTAATACTTTACATTCCCCATATGCCTACTTCATGTTTGGATCATTTTGGGAATGATATTACATTTTTTGGTGATGTTACAAGGCTTAGAAGTTTAGAAGCAAATCTTTAAATTTTTCTGAAATTTTCAAAAACACAATTTTTAGGGACCAGTACAGGTCTGAAGTCACTTTGCGAGGCTTACATAATAGAAACCACCCAAAATGACCCAATTCTATAAACTACACCCCTCAAGGTATTAAAAACTGATTTTACAAACTTTGTTAACCCTTTAGGTGTTCCACAAGAATTAATGGAAAATAGAGATACAATTTCACTTTTTGGGCAGATTTTCCATTTTAATTATTTTTTCCCAGTTACAAAGCAAAGGTTAACAGCCAAACCAAACTCAATATTTATGGCACTGATTCTGTAGTTTACAGAAACACCACATATGTGGTCGTAAACCACTGTACGGGCACACGGCAGGGCGCAGAAGGAAAGGAATGCCATGCGGTTTTTGGAAGGCAGGTTTTGCTGGACTGTTTTTTTTGACACCATGTCCCATTTGAAGCCCCCCTGATGCACCCCTAGAGTAGAAACTCCATAAAAGTGACCCCATCTAAGAAACTGCACCCCTCAAGGTATTCAAAACTGATTTAAAAAAATTTGTTAACCCTTTAGGTGTTCCGCAAGAATTAATGGAAAATAGAGATACAATTTTAAAATTTCACTTTTTTGGCAGATTTTCCATTTTAATAATTTTTTTCCAGTTACAAAGCAAGGGTTAACAGCCAAACCAAACTCAATATTTATGGCCCTGATTCTGTACTTTACAGAAACACCCCATATGTGGTCGTAAACGCTGTACGGGCACACGGCAGGGCGCAGAAGGAAAGTATTGCCATACGGTTTTTGGAAGGCAGGTTTTGCTGGACTGTTTTGCTTGACACCATGTCCCATTTGAAGCCCCCCTGATGCACCCCCAGAGTAGAAACTCCAAAAAAGTGACCCCATTTTAGAAAATACGGGATAGGGTGGAAGTATTGTTGGTACTAGTTTAGGGTACATATGATTTTTGGTTTCTCTATATTACACTTTTTGTGAGGCAAGGTAACAAGATATAGCTGTTTTAGCACCGTTTTTATTTTTTGTTATTTACAACATTCATCTGACAGGTTAGATCATGTGATATTTTTATAGAGCAAGTTATTACAGATGCTGCGATACCTAATATGTATACTTTTTTCTTTATGTACGTTTTTCACAATGATTTCATTTTTGAAGCAAAAAAAACAAACATGTTTTAGTGTTTCCATAGTCTGAGTGCCATCAATTTTTAAGTTTTTGGGCGATTACCTTGGGTAGGGTATGATTTTTGCGGGATGAGATGACAGTTTTATTGGCACTCTTTTGGGGTGCGTGTGACTTTTTGATCGCTTGCTATTACACTTTTTGTGATGCAAGGTGACAAAAAATTGCTTTTTTTACACCGTTTTTATTTTTATTTTTTATGGTATTCATCTGAGGGGTTAGGTTATGTGATATTTTTATAGAGCAAGTTATTACGGATGCTGCGATACCTAACTTAGACGGTTAGATTGGTACTATTTTGGTGGGCAAACGCCTTTTTGATCGCTTGCTGTTGTACTTTGTGTGATGTAAGGTGACAAAAAAATGGTTTATTTTGCAAAGTTTTTATTTTTTACGGTGTAGATCTGAGGGGTTAGGTCATGTGATATGTTTATGGAGCCGGTCGATACAGGCACGGCGATACCTAATATGTATAATGATCACAGCTCCCCCTGCGCTCCCCATCAGCAGCAGCAGGTAGGATACTGCTACACATCGCACTGCTGGTCTGTGTAGGAGGAGCAGTGGTTGATTCCCGGACCTGGACCGCTCCTCCTACACAGGTCAGCTTGATTAATTTTTCCATCACATTATACACTACTGATTTACATTAGTTATGACCACCCTGCAGTTCAGCAGTGGTGGCCATGCTTGCACACTATAGGACCCAGCCACTAAAGGTGCCAGCTTCTTTGGTGGTGGGGACCATGCATACCACCATCCGCAACCCCTGGAAAAGGCCAATGTGTAGTGTGATGTAAAAATGTGATGTAAAAGTGGCTGGTACTAACTTGCCTACATGATAAATGCCATTTGGTGATGAGACAACCCCTTGATGAGGGGTGATGAGGCCTTACATACGTGAATTTGCACTGATGTTTTTTTTGGACTGTAAAAACACAAGAATAACCTCACGTGTTTGCTTTTTTATTGCAACATTTTAGATTTAGCAAGGCTGTTATTCTCATATTCCAGTCTTGATCCCCTGTGCGCTGGAGTCAGATTCAGGGAGATGCCTTTTAATAAATTTGGCGCACCTCTGGTAGTCTGTTTTCCAGAAACTCAAATCTACCTCAGTTAGGGGTTGGACTTGAGCTATGACTGTAGGCTCGCCCTCCTGCTAAGCCCCCCCCCCTTTAACTTTAGCTAAAAAAGTTTCAAATTCTAGCACAAATATGATGTGTGCCATAGTTTACTTCTTTTAATCGTCACAATAGTAGCATAAATTGCTTGGTAAATGTCCCTTAGCCCAAAAGCTACAGTATTCTGTGCTTGTGTAAGCAAGAAAGACAAAAAAGCCACCTGATTAACAAAAATGCTAAGAGCAAAAAAATGCTTGTGTGTCTCGTGTGTCATATTTTCTATAGACCTTTAGCTAACGCTGTATGTCATAAATCAGGTGCAGCCTCCAACCGCCAATCTATGATAAATCTGTCCCTATGTGTGAAAGCATCTAATGGAGTTTGTCTGCAGCCCACTGAATCTTTCATACAGCGAAGTGTTGTGGTTTAAAGGGGTAATCCAATCTGGGACATTGATGGCATATCACTAGGATATGCCATCAATGTCAGAAAGGTGCAGGTTCCACATCTGGGACACTCTCCTATCTCCAAAACGGGGCCCCAAAATAAAGGGAAAGCAGCCGCACACATGTGCACCAGCCCTCTGTTCACCAGTCACCACTATAGAAGTTTGAAAAATAGCCAAGAGCTGGCTCTTCTATTTCTGTCAGTCCCGTAACACTAAATGGAATGGTAGCCGTGCGTGCACAGCTTGCTCTCTAGTCACCGGTTTTTTAAATAGACGAGTGCGCTCCCTCAGATGTTATCAGAAGTCCCATAGGAAGGAATAGAGAGCAAGCCACACATTAGTGGTGTGCTGTCCCTTCACTTTAGGGTCCTGTTCTGGAGATAGGAATGGGTCCCAGAGGACCTGCACATATCTTACATTGATGGCATATCCCAGCGATATGTCATCAATGTTCCAAATAGGAATGCCCCTTTATGCCGCAGTGCATATGGGAACAGGATCTTATTATAGACACTGGTTCTGGAAAGTAGCTCCAAGTGACTACCACATTTCACGAACCAACCACTTCTTGTCTGACACAAACTGCATCATAATGATTTATGTGTTGTACTGTTCTCATTGGCCGGCAAACAGTTCCCGGCGAACATAGCTTGTTAGCGTTCGCCGCGGCGGGCGAACATATGCGATGTTCGGTCCGCCCCCCTATACATCAACAGTGAGTAAACTTTGACCCTGTACCTCACAGTCAGTAGACACATTCCAGCCAATCAGCAGCAGACCCTCCCTCCCAGACCCTCCCACCTCCTGGACAGCATCCATTTTAGATTCATTCGGAAGTTGCATTCTCAGTGAGAGGAGGGACAGTGCTGCTGCTGCTGATTCAATAGGGAAAGCGTTAGCTAGGGCAGTGTTCTGTGTCCACAGACTCATCTGCTGTAAGGACAGCGTCCTGACAGCACCTCTAAAAGCCCTTTTCAGGGATGGTACATCAGTCTGCTTTTTTTATATATATATATATATATATATATATATAGCAGAAAAAGAGATTTGGCGGCACCAGTCTGTTGGCTCAGGTGCTATGTCCAAAGGAATGAGCTTTTCACCTTCTTATATATGTAGAGAATCGGACAGCACTCCAAGACTTGAAAAAAGTAAAAATCTTTATTCACCCATGTGAAAAATAATTGCAACGTTTCAGCTCACAATCGAGCCTTTCTCAAGCCTTATATATATTGCAGTTGCCTGGCTGCAAGCCCGTGTGTGTCAGGCCCACACAGACTGTATTGTGGCCACTGGCTAGAGGCTAGGCCTCCACTTATACCGTTACAGGGTGTCACTCACTCAAATACCTTGCAAATAAAAAAAATTATATTTAAAATATGACAGGCAGAGGCAGGCCACCCCGCAGGGGCCGTCGTGGTTGTGGTGCTGTGATTTCCACTGGCCCTGGAATAATGCCCAGTGTTCAGAGGGCACGTACCCTGAACCCAAAAAATTCAGAGAAAATAGTTGACTGGCTTACACAGGACACCCAATCTTCAACAGCTTCCGCTAAGAAACTTGACTCACCATCCTCCTCCAGCTCAGCTTTGGTCACCTGCTCTCAAGTTACCACTCTCCCGCCCGCCGCCACCACCACCACAGCCACCACAGCCACCACAGCCGCTTCACTTGATCCCTCAGAGGAGTTATTTACACATTATTTGGATGAAATTAGTGATGCGCAACCATTATTGCCAGAGGATGTAGATAATAGGGATATGTCTCAGTCAGGCAGCATTACACACATGGACGTACAGTGTGATGATGATGATGATGATGATGATGATGATGTTGTACCCGCTGCTGCTTCCTTTGCTGAGGTGTCAGATACAAGTGAAGTGGTTGCTGATGACGATGTGTCCGTGGATGCCACATGGGTGCCTGCTCGAAGAGAAGAAGAAGAGGGGGAAAGTTCAGAAGGGGAGACAGAGAGAAGGAGGAGATGAGTTGGAAGCAGGGGGAGGTCATTGCAAGGAGCTAGTGGCACAGTCAGAACGCATGTATCGGCACCCGGGGTCAGCCAGACAGCACGCCAATCAACGCATGCTGTTGCCACCACCAGAATGGCGTCATTGCAAAGCACAGCAGTGTGGCATTTTTTTTGTGTGTCTGCCTCTGATAACAGCAATGCCATTTGCAACCTGTGCCAAAAGAAACTGAATCGTGGGAAGTCCAACGCCCACCTAGGTACAACTGCTTTGCGAAGGCACATGATCTCACGTCATAAACGCCAATAGGATCAACACATGAGTACAAGCAGCACACAAACATAAAGCCACCATCCTCCTCCTGGTCTAGCATCTTCAGCCACGTCAACCACTGCTGTCCTCCTTGCCCCCTCTCAACTACCCGCCACTCCACCTCTCACCTTCCACAGTTCGATCTCATCTGCCCACAGTCAGGTGTCTGTAAAGTAAATGTTTGAGCGTAAGAAGCCAATGTCACTGAGTCACCCCCTTGCCCGGCGTCTGACAGCTGGCTTGACGGAACTCTTAGCCCGCCAGCTTTTACCATACCAGCTGGTGGAGTCTGAGGCCGTCAAAACATTCGTCGCTATTGGGACACCACAGTGGAAGGTACCCAGACAAAATTTATTTTCAAAAAAGGCAATCCCAAACCTCTACTCAGTGATTGAAAAGGAAGTCTGGCATCTCTGGCATACAGTGTTGGGGCAAGGGTCCATCTGACCACTGATACCTGGTCTGCAGAGCACGGTCAGGGCGGGTAAATCACCTACACTGCGCATTGGGTCAACCTGCTGACGGCTGCCAAGCATGGAATGCGTGGCTCTGCAGCGGAGTTGGTGACACCGCCACGACTTGCAGGCAGGCCTACTGCCACCTCCTCTACTCCTCCTACTCCATCCTCTTCCATAACCTCCTTGGCTGAGTCCTCTTCTGCTGCGGCGTCTGGCTGCACATCAACTGAATCCCCCCAGCTCCCCAGGGGCTATTCCACATCCCGGATACAACAGTGTCACGCTGTCTTGGGGTTGACTTGCCTGAAAGCAGAGAGCCACACCGGACCAGCACTCCTGTCCACCCTGAACACACAGGTGGATCAGTGGCTGACCCTGCACCAACTGGAGATCGGCAAAGTGTGTGACAATGGAAACAATTTGTTGGCGGCATTGAATTTGGGCAAGTTTGGATGTGTTGAATCTCATCGTGCAACGCTTTGTGTCTAAGTACCCAGGCTTACAGGACGTCCTCAAGCAGGCCAGGAAGGTGTGTGGCAATTTCAGGCGTTCCTACACGGCCATGGCGCACTTTTCAGACATTTAGCGCCGAAACAACATGCCAGTGAGGCGCTTGATTTGCGACAGCCCGACACATTGGAATTCAACACTCCTAATGTTCGACCGCCTGCTCCAACAAGAGAAAGCCATCAAAGAGTATTTGTATGACCGGGGTGCTGGGACAGCCTCTGCTGGGAATTTTTTTGCCACGTTACTGGACGCTCATGCCCAATGCCTGTAGGCTCATGCATCCTTTTGAGGAGGTGACAAACCTAGTCAGTCGCACCGAAGGCACCATCAGCAACCTCATCCCATTTGTTTTCTTCCTGAAGCGTGCCCTGCGAAGAGTGCTGGATCAGGCTGTAGATGAGCGTTAAGAGGAAGAGGAAAAGTTGTGGTCACCATCACCACCAGAAACAGCCTTGTCATCATCGCTTGCTGGACCTGCGACAACGCTGCAAGATGAGTATGAGGAAGAGGAGTCAGAGGAGGAATGTGGCTTTGAGGAGGACAAAGACCAACCACAGCAGGCATCCCACCAGGGTGCTCATTGTTGTCACCTATCTGGGACCCGAGGTGTTGTACGTGGCTGGGGGGAAGAACAGACCGTCAATGACATCAGTGAGGACGAGGAACGGGAAATGAGTAGCTCGGCATCCAACCTTGTGCAAATGGGGTCTTTCATGCTGTCATGTCTGTTGAGGGACCCTCGTAAAAAAGGATGAAGGAGAACGACCGGTACTGGGTTGCCACGCTACTAGACCCCCGGTATAAGCAGAAAGTGGCGGAAATGTTACCAAATTACCGACAGTCAGAAAGGATGCAGCAGTTCAAAACCAAACTAAAAAATATGCTTTACACAGCTTATAAGGGGGATGTCACAGCACAACGGGAATCTAACTGGGGAAGAGTTGAAAGTAATCCTCCTCCTACCACGACCACGGCGGCAAGGACAGGACGCTTTACAGATGTGTTATTGATGGGGACATGCAGAGCTTTTTAAGTCCTACACATCGCCACAGCCCTTCGGGGTCCCGCTTTAGAGAACAACTCGACCGACAGGTAGCAGACTACCTCGCCTTAACTGCAGATATCGACACTCTGAGGAGCGATGAACCCCTTGACCACTGGGTGTGCAGGCTTGACCTGTGGCCTGAACTATCCCAGTTTGCGATAGAACTTCTGGCCTGCCCCGCTTCAAGTGTCCTGTCAGAAAGGACCTTCAGTGCAGCAGGAGGCATTGTCACTGACAAAAAAAGTCACCTCGGTCAAAAAAGTGTTGATTACCTCACCTTCATTAAGATTAAGAGGCATGGATCCCGAAAGGACTGACAGTGGGGGATACGCTTGACTAACAAAAGGCCTGATGACATGCCTTGTCCTCAAAATGGTCCCCACGCTGCTGTATTTAATGTCTGCATACCGAATGACTTTCGTGAATTCTCCGCCACCAACTAGGGTTCAAGCTGCAATGTTTTAGTCACCTTTCTGCCTGGAAAACATCTATTTTTCCGGCCGCTGCTACAGCAGCGGCTGCAACAATACCTAGTTTTTCAGGCATGTGTACATGCCTAATTTTTCTGGCCTCTAGTGCTGTACTGTGGCTGCAAAAACAAAACAAAAAAAAAGGCACATACATGTGTCAATTCCCCTTCGTGATCGGTACCTTGTTGTGGTGAAGGGGCTTGCGTATCACAATGAAGCGATCATCACCTCTATGAGTGTGTTGGCAATGTTGCCACACCCCAGATAAGGCCGTTGCTTCATTATGATCAGACTAAAAGCGATCGGCTGGATAATTTTTCATAGAAATCACTTTTTTTGTAAGTTGTATGGGTTTTTAATACATAAAATAAAAAAATCATAATAAAGTCTCTTAGTTTATTAGAAATAATGCAGACAATTTAAAAAATCCCCATCAATTCCAATACAAAGCAAGTACAGAGCTCAGAACAAAATTATTTCAGTATGTCGTTAATTCGACAATGCTTAATCAATTCGACACACGTCCCTGGATAGGGGACGTAACAGGGATTAAACTGATTGGAATAGTACTATTTTTCGCCCCATAAGACACACTTTTTCTTCCCCCCAAAATGGGGGAGAAATGCCCCTGCATCTTATGGGGCGAATGCTTGCCGTTTTACATCGCAAGCTGCGATGTAGGAGCGAGCGGGGACTCGGGGAGGGACTGGGAGAAGGATCTGGGGGCTGGCAATAGCGGCGGGGCGGTGCAGTCAGTGTAGCATAGCCCCGCCCCGTCGCTCCGGTATACTAAAATAAGATGTCATATTCAATTAATGGTTATTAAACATGCCCCCTCAGTCCTATTACTACCTTACATCCTAATCGCATCTGTAGAATTCAGGCAGGCCAGGCGGGCGGCAGCGTAACTCTTGTCCTGTGCCTGCGCCGCCTACTTTATGAATGAAGCAGGCGGCGCAGACAAGTGACGTCAGTGAGAGATGCGCCGGCCGCCCGGCCGGCCTGCCTGAATTCTACAGAAGCGATTAGGATGTAAGGTAGTAATAGGACTGAGGGGGCATGTTTAACAACCATTAATTGAATATAACATCTTATATTTGCGGGGGCGATCTGTGGATGGCACAGTTATGGGTGGGGGGGTCTGTGGATGGCACTGTTATAGGCTGGGGGGTCTGTGGATGGCACATATATAACAGTGCCACCCACAGATCCCCCCCATAACAGTGTCCGTCATCTACAGATCCCCCCCCATAACAGTGTCCGTCATCCACAGATCCCCCCATAACAGTGTCAGTCATCCACAGATCCCCAGTAATAGTGCCATCCACAGACCACCATTAGTTCCAAACCCACCAAACACACAGCACACCTTTTGGTTAAAAATATTTTTTTTCTTATTTTCCTCCCCAAAAACCTAGGTGCGTCTTATGGGCCGGTGCGTCTTATAGGGCAAAAAATACGGTAGTTAAGACACCACTCATATAGGGTGTCACAGCACATTGCTCCGTGCACGCGCAGTGCCCCAACTTGGGAGTAAGAGGACCGACCAAGCTGCTTTTTCCATCTCCCGGTTCCTAAAATCAATTCAGTTTGGTGTATCAGAGTTTGGTCTGTCACTGTGAAGGCAGTCGAAGGTACCCGGCCTAAATTTTTTTTCACAAAAGGCAATCCCTGATATGGGATGTAACAGGGATTAAACTGATGAGAATAGTACTACAAAAAATACCACTTATATCGGGTGTGACAGTAATCTGCACGGCGCTGACGCAGTGACCGTGGCGTGGGGATCAAACAAAGGAGAGAGAGACAGCGTTTTTTTTAACCATCTCCCCGTCCGAAAAATCAATTTAATAAATGGACCCCAGATTGGGGACGTCACAGAACAGGAATTAAACTGATGAGAATAGTACTACAGAAAATACCACTCATATCGGGTGTGACAGTAAATTGCACGGCGCAGATGCAGTGACCGTGGCGTGGATTCTTTTAACCGTCTCCCTGTTCGAAAAATCAATTCAATTCACCTTTCGGGGACCCTTGGTGTTGTACGTGGCTGGGTGGAGGAAGAAACCTTCAATGACATCAACGGGACATGGCTAGCTTGGTATCCAACCTTGTGCAAATGGGGAGTTTGCGTTGGGCAAAGGGACTGTTTGCGGTTGTTTGCGGTGCATTAAAAGGGTAGTTTGGTCTGTCAATGTCTGTGAAGCGGGCGTAACCCTTACACTACCTGATCGATACAACATCATACCTGATCGTATACACACACTGGATGTTTTAAACCACGTTGTTAAAAAAAAAATTGGATTGTTAGGTGATTTATGCCCTTTATGGATTAAAATCCAACTCTGCGTCAACTATGCAATTTTCCATGGGAGTTTTGCCATGGATCTCCCTCCGGTATGCCACAGTCCAGGTGTTAGTCCCCCTGAAACAACTTTTCCATCGCTACTGTGGCTAGAAATAGTCCCTGTGGGTTTTAAAATTCACCTGCCTATTAAAGTAAATGGCGGTTCGCCTGGTTCGCCCGTTCGCGAACATTTGCAGAAATTCGCATTCGCCGTTCGCAAACGGAAAATTTTATGTTCGCGACATCTCTAGTGGCCATCTCTCAAAGGTGAAAACTATAGGGAGGAGGGCAATATTTTGGCAGATAAACAAGCATTTCTGCACTTTACCTTCCTCACTTTGGGAAGGGATATGCTATTTCAGTTATCTGTCCGGGTCCTGTTTGTAGATATGCTGTTTTAGCTAAAAGAAATATGTTTCAAAAACATCATCTGATTATAGCTTTAAGTTGGCAATGGGTGTGAAATCATTTGGTCTACAGAGATTCCCTACATCGATGCCATCATAAATGTGTCCATTTGGATTTGTAGTGACCCGCTCGTTGACTGCTAAAGTTATTCCCTTGTCAATTCTCAAGGCCTGCTGGAAAGTTGGATTATGACTCATAGGGAGCCACATCCAATTGATTCTCTTTCTTGGGAGATACTCCTGTTCATGTTCTGCTAAAGTTATCAAATGGTTCATTGCTAAGCTGTTAAATGTTTCCTCAGATGTTAACACTTCCAGTGATACAACTGGCAGTTAGAAAAAGTTGCTGGGTGATGGGCTGGCTAAGGGTCCATTCACACGTCCGTAAGTGTTTGCAATTTGCGGATCTGCAAAACACGGACACTGGCAATGTGCATTCCGCAATTTGTGGACCACACATCGCCAGCACTAAAAGGGTCCATTCACACGTCTGTAAGGGTTTTGCGGATCCGCAAATTGCGGATCTGCAAAACATCGACATCAGCAATGTGCATGTCGCAATTTTCGGACCACACATCACTGGTACTATAATATAAAATGCCTAATCTTGTCCGCAATAGGACATGTTCTATTTTTTTCGGAAACGGAAGCACGGAGGTGGAAGTGTGAATCCGCAAATGTGGATGCGGATCCGCAAATGTGGATGCAGACAGCACATTCCGGCCCTATTGAAAATGAATGGGTCTGCACCCGTTGCGCAAAATTGCGGACCCATTTGGCGGACGTGTGAATGGACCCTAATAGAAAATTCCTAATCTTGTCCGCAATTGTCCGCAAACGGAAGCACGGATGCGGAAGTGCGAATCCGCAAATGCGGATGCGGACAGCACATTCCGGCCCCATTGAAAATGAATAGGTCTGCACCCGTTCCGCATTTCTTCACACACCATGAAAAATAAACTGCCTTCAGTCAACCCACAGCACGCCAGCCCGCAGAGGTAGTATCTATAGAAAGAGACTCAGTGGGATCACATTCATAATAGCCACCTCCATAATCGTGTTTAGGAAATAGAAGAAATAAATCTGCAATCAGAAATAAAATCAGATTAGGAAAAAGGGATGTGCGCTACTATCTGGTTTTAAAAACAAAGTTTTGAAAACAAATAGCCGAGCGCTGGCTTGTCTATTTCCAGAACTCCCATAGAAACATAGAACGTGTCGGCAGATAAGAACCATTTGGCCCATCTAGTCTGCCCAATATATCTGAATACTATGGATAGTCCCTGGCCCTATCTTATATGAAGGATGGCCTTATGCCTATCCCATGCATGCTTAAACTCCCCCACTGTACTTGCAGCTACCACTTCTGCAGGAAGGCTATTCCATGCATCCACTACTCTCTCAGTAGAGGTTCATAGAGAGGTGGCTGTGCATGCACGGTGCACTTTACTTTTATGAGAGTTCTGGAAATGGTAGAGCACACTCAGTTGGCTATTTTAGAAGTGAATGGAGGGCACATGTGCCTTCACTCTCCTTCACTTTGAGGAACTTCTTCTAGACATAGGAGCAGGTACCAGAGGTGGGATCTGCAGCTATTTGACATTGGTGGCATATCCTAGTCTTGTTTTTCTCTTCTAAATTTTAATAGAGATGCTAACTTGTGATAGCTACATATGTTGTATTTGACAGTATGGTATAATATAATATAGTACAGAACAGTACATACCCTAAATTGATGCGTTCCACATGAGGCGTGATCTGTTTAGGGATGGCTTTGAGATATCTGAAAGTGCAGTGGACTTCTGTATTAACATAACAGGCACAAGGTTTCGGGCATGCCATGCCCTGTACAGGAAGGACAACAAGCCAGAGGAGAATAAAATATCCAGGTAGACTTCTAGCATGTCTGCCTATTGGTTGCATCCTTAATGGTTATTTTAAAGCAGCATCACACTGGAGAGAAGAAAAGAAAGGAAGATGTCATTATCATGTCATCTGTAATACAAAACCAAAAATAGGACTACATTTGAATGAAACTCCCGTACCCTAAATGTGTTTCATGACCTGGAACTTGCAAAAAAGCTACACCACTAGCTAAGCTTATAGGTAACCTGTACCCTTATACTCCATTGTCACCACCTTGTCTGACCTGAAAAGATCCTTCTAAAGTTATAGAGATTAATTGCTTGCAGTACTACGTACTTTTCAAAATTATTATTTTTAAACTCGTGTGCGTATACAGATGCCTGGATCTGCATGAGTGAAGTGTCTTTAGTCCTTTCGTTGTGGATGATACCTGAATGTCATCCAAGACTCAACAACCCGGTGGGGGCTGTGAGGGGTGGAGGATGAGATTGATAGTGATGTCTGAGGTGGAACTTAAGGTGGCGCCTGTCTTTCTGTCTCTCGCTCCCAGGGCTGTGCAGTGATGAAGGGGAGCACCTGCTAGTAATTTTTCTCCCTGGGCACACACCATGGTTGGAGTCTCCTGCCTGAAGGTGGGATGCCCTTGCTGTTGGAGTGGTGCGATGCAAAGACATGAGAAAATGAGGCTAGAGATTGCAGTTTAAAAATAAACACAAAGGGGGAGATTTATCATCTCCCTACACCATAGTGTAAAAAAGTAGCAAAACCAGTTTTTGCTACTTTTTAAATACTATTTTGACTAGATTTAGTTGCAACTGGTTTCCGAAAAAGTGTGGGAATCAGTCCTGAAATATTTATCATCATTTACACCAAACACTGACTGAAATTTTCACCAGTTACTACAAGCTGGAGTAGATTTCAGTCCAGCACACTGCCAGAGGAGGCATTTAATTTATTACGAGGCCTGCACCTCATCTTAAATTAAATGCCTCCTCTGGTGTCGCAGGTCTTGATAAATCAGGGCCAAAGTCTTAACTGGGCAAATGATTAGACAATCTTCCACAAGATGGAAATACACATCCTAAATAGTAAAAAAAAAAAATTGCAGCAAGCTCTAGGGCTGCAGAGATGCACTTTCATATGTAACAATGCTTCACATATCAATCATACCAATCCAGCCAAGGGGTGAAATTCCTTATACAATTTCTTCAAGTCTGACTGTGGGTTACAGACCCAAAACAAAATTAAAGGGCAAGGTATGTTAGGTACACGTCCCTGAATTTAATAACAGAACAAATATTACTAACAAGGACATTAAAATGGAGCAAAAATAATAAATATTTTATTAGTGCTATTAATGGAAAGGGGTGAAACCCTACAACCTTAGTGAAACGAATTCTCAACTGTCTATCCAGAATAATGACACCTAATCATAAATTGTCCGTGACCCTGACCATTATGGTGTATAAAGGACCACTGTAGGTATCATGAGTAAATACAGACCCAAAAGCAGCATTTGCAAACTTCCACAATAAAATTAATGGAGGCCAAAAGCCTTTAGTTCCAATCAACAGCTGTGAAGTCAAGTAACATTACACAGACATAATCTTCACAGACTTTGGCCACACACACACTATTTTGTCTGCTCAACTTCCTTAAGGATTATTACCTGCCATCCATCCGTGGCATTTTCCTTGAGTTTTACCTGGGTCCCAAGCTTAGCTGAGGCTGCTTGCAGGACTGGAGATGTTGCTCATGCTCCTGCCTCCCAACTAACTTAGCACCAACTAACTAACATCACAGGAAAAAGCCCAAGCCCAGGGGATAGACTCTGTCCTTACCTGGAGACAATAGCCAAGGGAAAGGATTTTACCCTCTGTTTTAGCCTGAAGTACAAGCAAATAACATAACACAGTACAACACATTAAAACATTAAGAACATGTGATATCATATAGCCAATCATTGGCAGAGCCTTAGTGGAGTTGAAGATGGCGTTGAATGGTTATCCTCATCAATTAAAGGGCTGAGAGAAGGTTCAACAAGACCCATTGTTTACCTAGATACACATCCAAGAGATACTTGAGGTATGACTTAGCGCTGGAGTTTTTTCAAATTCATTTTAGAGCTATTCTCTATAACTTTAAAAATATTATTCAAGGAGGTTGCAGTGATTTATATGGGAAATTATTGACAAAAGGTTATATTAAAGTTAAATAGGTTTTCAGGGTTTTAGGTAAATAAAGCTATATCACTCTATAATGAAAAGGTATCTAAAGTCTTAATATACCTACAAAATCTGATGATACCACCCTATTTAACCAAAACCAATGAGAACATTTTACCTTTAGTTACCAAAATGTTAATTCAAAACGTAACATGGCTGCACTTCTTGTATAAATGGCTATCCAAACATAAAAGCAAAATATCTATCTCTGTAAATAAATAAATTGATCACCACACTTTGGCTACTACTCTGGTTTCTGTGTGACAGCTATGTAGCCAATTACGTTATATATTTTGGTTGGAAATCCTTTTTAACAAAAAACATTTCTACTCACAGAAAGGAAACAGATATCTTGATAATGGTGAGGAATTACAAAGAAAAGCTAGGGAATTTTCTTCCATAACAAAATAATGGCTGTGCAACGTGGCAAAAATCCATATCTGACCATTAGTTATGGTCAGATGTGTCCTATTGCTTATATAGGAAACCAATAATCAGGACTGTGGGAAACACAGGGAGAACAAATTATATGCAGATGTTGCTCTTGGCATCTATTTTTCTGAGATTGATTGGTGACCACCTTGTTCTCTTCAAGTTAGTTCTTTAGGAATAGGGACAACTAGACCTTCTTTTCAATGTACCAGATTCTGGCTCTTCAGTTAAACCCAAATGTTAAAGCTTGGTTGTTGTTGTTTTAGTTTTTCCCATAAATGGAATTCTTGGAACTTGGAGTATGGACTGACATATCATGAACAGCCAAGAAGATGTATCTAGATGGTTAAGATGTGTAAGGGTAGAGAGCAGTGTTGGTTGAGCACCGAAGAGGGAAGGGTGTCTGATTCACAGGAAAAGGTCAAAAATGGATGGAAACACCACTGAAATGGTTCGGGAACACCATGGGGAGGATGTCTGGATGCATCTTGGACTCCCAGGTCGCTGCTGGAAACGATGTTGTCCGAGAAGTACGCCACTTTTACAGACTGACAATAATACGCACAAAACCAAAGATAAAGCCGATTTTAGAGGAAAAATTGTTAAGAAACATTCTTTACTGTATATTTACTTGTATATAAAGTGCAAGTGCTGCCAAAAATTACAAGGAAGAGGCACTCCGATATAACCTGTATATCACATAAAGGAGGGCCTCATTCACATTGTGGTACAATTGTTCAGGTAGTGGGACTCCTACACTCATAAAGCCTATGCAATAAGCTAAAGGGCTACCAAAATTACAAGGAACTGGCACTACAATGCACCCTTTATTCCACATAAAGGAGGGCATCATAGACACCCTTGAAAAAATATGATTGATGGCCTGCTGGTGACCCTCAAAAACTATTGGAGCAAGGGCCTGCTGATCTGACTATCTAAAACATTAGGGCTGAGGGTCTGATGCTGAGCTGACCATCTAAAACATTAGGGGTGAGGGTCTGCTGCTGAGATGACCCTCTAAAATATTAGGGGCGAGTGCCTGCTGCTGATATGACCATCTAAAACATTATAAACAAGGGCCTGCTGGTGACCCTCTAAAGCATTAAGAACAAGGGCCTGCAGATGACCCTCTAAAACATTATGGGTGAGGGCCTGCTGGTGACCCTCAAAAACAATAGAAGCAAGGGCCTGCTGGTCACCCTCTAAAACATTAAGAACAAGGGCCTGCTGGTGACCCTCTAAAGCATTATGGGCAAAGGCCTGCTAGTGACCCTCAAAAACATTATGGGCGAGGGACTGCTGGTGACCCTCAAAAACATTATGGGCGAGGGCCTGCTGGTGACCCTCTAAAACATTATGGGTGAGGGCCTGCTGCTGAGCTGACCCTCTAAAACATTAGAAATGAGGGCAGCCTAATAAGCATGTTGATATGATGGAGGAGGACGACGAGAAAAAGAAGATTGAACCATATACCCTTTTTAGTGGTGGAAGGGGTGCATGGGAATACAGTGTATTCAATACACCATAAAAGCCACATTTAGAGTGCCTTTATGTTCAGCCGCTTTCCTCTGGTGGACTAGAGAAGTGAGGGGCAATCCAGGCCTTGTTCACTTTTATATGTAAGAGTCAACCGGTCAGAATTTTCAGTTGACAGGCAGATGCACTTATCAGTTATTATGCCCCCCGCAGCAGTAAATACACCCTCTGACAAAACACTGGCGATGGGGCAGGCCAGCACCTCCAAGGTGTAGAGCGCCAGTTCATGCCACGTGTCCAGCTTTGACACCCAATAGTTGTAAGGCACACAGGCATCACTGAGGACGCTCGCACGGTCTGCTATGTACTCCTCCACCATCTTCCAAAATATTTCCCTCCTTGTGATTCTAGGCCGTGCATCAGGTTGAGGGTGCTGGCGGGGTGTCAAAAAAAACTGTCCCAGGCCTTGAAGAGTGTTGTCCTGCCTCTGTTGGAACTGCTGTGTGCCCCCTCGTCTCCCCTCCTCGGTTGGCCAAGGAACTATGTACTCTGTAGCCAGCGTTGTCAGCTGGAAATTTTTGGAGGAATTTTTCCACAAGGACTTTCTGGTATTGCACCATTTTACACGTCCTCTCCACCACAGGAATGAGAGATGAGAAGTTGTCTTTGTAGTGGGGGTTGAGAACAGCCAGTAATCGGTGTTGGCCAAAATGCTTACAACGCGATGGTCACTGGAAAGGCCGCCTAACATAAAGTCAGCCATGTGTGCCAGAGTCCCAACAGACAAGACTTTGCTGTTCTCATCAGGAGGATGACTCTCAATCTCCTCATCCTCTTCCTCCTCTTCTACCCATCCACGCTGAACAGATGGAATAAAACTTCCATGGGTACTACCCTCTGTAGCGGAGGAAACCGTCTCCTGCTCCTCCTCATCATCCAATTCGCACTGAGAAGACGAACTGAGGGTGGTCTGGCTATCACCCTGTGTACTGTCTTCCCTCATTTCCACCTGTTCCACATGTAAAGCATCCTCCTTAATTGTGAGCAGCAAGCGTTTCAGTAGACACAGAAGTGGGATGGTTACGCTGATAATAGCTGCATCGCCACTCACCATCTGTGTTGATTCCTCAAAGTTGCGTAAAACATCACAGAGGTCAGACATCAATGCCCACTCGCTTGTGAGGAGTGGAAGCTGACTGGAAAGGCGACAACCATGTTGCAGCTGGTATTCCACTACTGCCCTCTGCTGCTCACAAAGCCTGGCCGACATGTGGAACATCGAGTTCCAGAGCATGCTCACGTCGCACAACAGTCGGTGAGCTGGCAATTGCAAGCGCTGCTGCAGCATTGCTAGACCGACGGCAGCTGCGGAAATGGGCACACACGCAGCCCACCTTCACCAGTAGCTCAGGCAAATTGGGGTATGATTTGAGAAACCGCTGAACCACTAGGTTGAGCACATGGGCTAGGCATGGTATGTGTGTGAGCTTGCCGAATTCCAAAGCAGCCACCAAGTTACAGCCATTATCAGACACAACCATGCCTGGTTGTAGGTTGAGTTGCGAAAGCCACAGCTCAGTCTGGTCCCTTATCCCCTGCCAAACCTCTGCGGCAGTGTGCTGTTTGTCACCTAATCAGATCAGTTTAAGCACGGCCTGTTGACGCTTCCCCACTGCAGTGCTGAACTGCTTCCAGCTACTGACTGTTGTCTGACTGGTGCTGCAAGATGATAATTCAGAGGTAAAAGTGGAAGAGGAGGTGGGGGAGTAGAAAGGGGGGGGGGGGTTGCAGCTACTAATGTAGGTGGTTGCGGAAACCCTGATGAAAGTAGGGCCCGCTATCCTTGGCGTTGGTAGCACATGTGCCATCCAGGGTATGACTCACTCCCGGCCTCCACAATGTTCACCCAGTGTGCCGTAAGGGAAATGTAGCGTCCCTGGCCAAAAGCACTTGTCCATGTGTCAGTCGTTAAGTGGACCTTCCCAATAACTGTGTTGGTCAGGGCATGGGTAATGTTACGGGACATATGCTGGTGTAAGGCTGGGACTTCACATTTCCAGGGCCAGCAATTTGGAAAGGTGCACATTTAGTGCTATGGCCTGTGGGTGGGTGGCTGGGCATTTGTGCTTTTGTTCTAAGGCCTGGGGTATAGACATTTTTATGCTGCGCTGGAACATGGTGGCTGATGTGCTAGCAGATGGTGCTTGCAAAGTTCCAGGTGCATGGCGGGAGGCATCCGGGCCTGCATCAAGGAAAGGGGATTGGCCAGCACGTAACACAAGGGAAGAGGAGGCAGGGGTGTGACCCGCAGACACTGATTGTGGACCCAGGCGTTCGGCCCACCTATTAAGGTGCTTTGATACCATGTGGCGGATCATGCTGGTGGTGGTGAGGTTGCTAGTGTTCACGCCCCTGCTCATTTTGGTACGGCACAGGTTGCAAATGATAATTCTTTTATCGTTCGCACTTTCCTCAAAAAAGCGCCAGACTGTGGAACACCTACCCCTTGGCAAGGGAGACTGCCGCAAGGGGGTGCTCCGGGGAACAGTTGCCGGCATGTTTGGTGTGGCCCGCCTTATCCCTTTTGCCACCCCACTGCCTCTTCCAGCCTGTTGCGGTGCTGCGGATCCCTCCCCCTCTGTACTGCTGTCCTCGCTCGGCTTGCCACCTTCCCAGGTTGGGTCAGTGACTTCATCGTCCACCACCTCTTCTTCCCCTTCCTCATTCTGGTTTTCATCCTTACTTGTTGACCTAACAACAACCTCAGTTATTGACAACTGTGTCTCATCCTCATCATGAACCTCTTGAGACACTAATTGCGGTTGACTTATTGGCAACTGTGTCTCATCATCATCATCAACCTCATGAAACACTAATTGCTGTTCCCCACCGTGACTGTGGATGCTCAAGAGTTTGGGATTCAGGGCATAATATCTCCTCATGTCCCTCTTCAAGCTGGCTTGTCTAGAGGCCCAAATCAAGGAATGACGATGAAAAGAGCTCCTCCGAGTGCGGGATCACTTGTTTGCCAAGACTCTCCATGGTGGGAGGAAGGAGTATCAGGGTGAGGATTCTGTTGACCAGACTCTTGAGTACTTAATTTGTGGAAGACAGGGTGGTGCTTAACCGACTGGAAGCATTATCTGCTGCAATCCAACCGACCACCTGGTCACCCTGCAAACTTAGACATAATGCTAGGTGTTTATTGTGCTCTGGCAGTAGGCAGTTTCACCGCGCCCAGGGCCACGGCCTCTGCGTGCACCATCAGCAGCACAGCCACTTCCCCGTCCCTTACTGCTCGCCTTGCACATATTAAATGTTATATATGCTTGCAAGTACAGTCATGTGAAAAAATTAGGACACCCTTTGAAAGCATGTGGTTTTTTGTAACATTTTTAATAAAAGGTTATTTCATCTCCGTTTCAACAATACAGAGAGATTAAAGTAATCCAACTAAACAAAGAAAACTGAAGAAAAGTCTTTTCAAGATCTTCTGTAAATGTCATTCTACAAAAATGCCTATTCTAACTGAGGAAAAAGATAGGACACCCTCACATGTATTCCCTCTTAAATTGGCTCAGATCTCACACAGGTATATCACACCAGGTGCACATAATTAGTAGATCGTTACTCTGCATGTTGAATGAGGCTTGCCCTATTTAAACCTCAGACATTTAGTTTGGTGTGCTCCTGACTGTTGAAGTGAGAGTGAGCACCATGGTGAGAGCAAAAGAGCTGTCAGAGGACTTCAGAAAAAAGATTGTAGCAGCCTATGAGTCTGGGAAGGGATTTAAAAAGATCTCAAAAGATTTTGAAATCAGCCATTCCACTGTCCGGAAGATAGTCTACAAGTGGAGGGCTTTCAAAACAACTGCCAACATGCCCAGGACTGGTCGCCCCAGCAAGTTCACCCCAAGAGCAGACCGCAAGATGCTAAAAGAGGTCTCCAAAAACCCTAAAGTGTCATCTCGAGAACTACAGCAGGCTCTGGCTACTGTTGATGTAGAAGTACATGCCTCTACAATCAGAAAGAGACTGTACAAGTTTAACTTGCATGGGAGGTGTGCAAGGAGGAAACCTTTGCTTTCCAAGAGAAACATCGAGGCCAGACTGACATTTGCCAGAGATAAAGTTGACAAAGACCAGGACTTCTGGAATAATGTTCTTTGGACAGATGAGTCCAAAATTGAATTATTTGGACACAACAGCAGAGGACATGTTTGGCGTAAACCAAACACAGCATTCCAAGAAAAGAACCTCATACCAACTGTGAAGCATGGAGGTGGAAGTGTCATGGTTTGGGGCTGCTTTGCTGCAGCAGGACCTGGTCAGCTCACCATCATAGAATCCACGATGAATTCTACTGTGTATCAGAAGGTGCTTGAAGAACATGTGAGACCATCAGTTAGAAAATTAAAGCTGAAGCGGAACTGGACCATGCAACATGACAATGACCCAAAACATACTAGTAAATCAACCAAAGATTGGCTGAAAAAGAAGAAATGGAGAGTCCTGGAATGGCCAAGTCAAAGTCCAGATTTGAATCCCATTGAGATGCTGTGGGGTGACTTGAAAAGGGCTGTACGTGCAAGAAACCCCTCAAACATCTCACAGCTGAAAAAGTTCAGCATTGAGGAGTGGGGTAAAATTTCCTCAGACCGATGTCGAAGACTGGTAGATGGCTACAAGAACCGTCTCACTGCAGTTATTTCAGCCAAAGGAGGTAACACTCGCTATTAGGGGCAAGGGTGTCCTATCTTTTTCCTCAGTTAGAATAGGCATTTTTGTAGAATGACATTTACAGAAGATCTTGAAAAGACTTTTCTTCAGTTTTCTTTGTTTAGTCGGATTACTTTAATCTCTCTGTATTGTTGAAACGGAGATGAAATAACCTTTTATTAAAAATGTTACAAAAAACCACATGCTTTCAAAGGGTGTCCTAATTTTTTCACATGACTGTATGTCACACATACAGTAGCGAAGGTTTTGTAAGTGTATGTGCAAATAAATTAGAGATGGCCAGTTCGCAGTGTTCGCCCGCGAACACATGCGATCTGCCATCTTAACTGACATGTCCGGCGAGGCCTGCTCCCGGAGACCGCATTTCATTTCAGACCGGCTCACGCAGAGGCACAGGTAAGGACTTACCTGTGCCTCGCCAGACTTGTCAGTTAAGATGGCAGATTGCATGTGTTCACAGGCGAACACTGCGAACTGGCCATCACTGCACAGAATGTCACAGATATTTTTAGGATGCGCACACGTTTAACAGGAGATGTAACACAGATAATATTGTTGTACACAGCGTCTATGAAAAAAGTACACTGAATGTCACAGATAATTTTAGGATGTGCAAAGTTATACAGGAGGTATAGCGCAAGTAATGTCGCTGACACCAGCCGCTAATAAAAAATTACACTGAATGAATGTCACTGATATTTAGGATGCACAAACATTATACAGGAAATGTAGCACAGGTAATGTAACTGTCCGCAGCAGACACCGTCTACAGAAAAAGTACACTGGATGTCACAGATATTTTTAGGCTGCGCACACGTTACACAGGAGATGTAGCGCAGATAATATCGCTGTCACCAGCGGTAAAAAAAATTACACTGAATGTCACTGATATTTCGGATGTGCCAACGTTATACTGGAGATGTAGCGCAGGTAATGTCGCTGCCACCAGCAGCAAACAAATTAGACTGAATGTCACTGATATTTCAGATACGCAAATGTCATACAGGAGATGTAGCACAGGTAATGTAACTGTCCGCAGCGGACACTGTCTACGGAAAAAGTACACTGAATGTCACAGATATTTTTAGGCTGCGCACACGTTACACAGGAGATATAGCGCAGATAATGTCGCTGTCACCAGCAGCAAAAATATTAGACTGAATGTCACTGATATTTCGGATACGCAAATGTTATACAGGAGATGTAGCGCAGGTAATGTAACTGTCCGCAGCGGACACCGTCTACGGTAAAAGTACACTGGATGTCACAGATATTTTTAGACTGCACACACGTTACAAAGGAGATGTAGTGCAGATAATGTAGCTGTCTGAGACGGCCAAACAATTGCAAGCTATTTAGCGGAGGTTGCGCAAAAATATATATTGCTGCCAGATACAACTATAGTCCTTAAAAGGACTTGTGGGTCTCCAACAAGTTTTAGCAATTTAGCGCAGGTTGCGCAAAAATATATGTTGCTGCCAGATACAACAATAGTCCTTAAAAGGACTTTTGGGTCTCTCTAACAATTCCATGCAATTTAGCGCAGGTTGCGCTAATAATTATATTGCTGCCAGATACAACAATAGTCCTTAAAAGGACTTTTGGGTCTCTAACAAGTTTTTTTTAAAAATATTACTATTTCACTCCCTACACTATCTGTCTCTTCTTCAGCACAGCTCTCCCTGACTAAAACTGAGCCGAACATGTGTCATCGGGTGCTATATAGCACCCGATGACGCGTTCCGGACAGCAAATCCCTGTAATGCCAGTAGCCAACATGGCTACGGCATTACAGTGAATGGCAGTACTTACCTGCACATTTATTGGCTGTGTAGCAGCCAACAAATGTGCGGGGAGGAGACTCGAGCATCGCGCTCGAGCACACGCGGTGTTTGGCCGAACATGCTTGCCCAACACTAGTAGATACAAACATTCAGGTTTATTATGCATATTTGGAAGCCAAAACCAGGAGTAAATACAAAAAAAAATAAGACATAATATCTCTCCTTAATTCTTCCTCCCTTTTATGATCCACAGCTGGTTTGACTTCAAATACTACATAAAAAAACCTGAACATGTAGAGCATCCTAATACTGATGACCACCATACATTGATCCATTTAGAGGCCCTATAATGGGCAGATATTGGATGTTCCTTGATGTTCAATATAGCATAAATATTAGATACTAATAGTATTCATTGGGCAGGTGAGACTAGGTGCAGAACAGATCTTTGGTCAGGCCTGGAGAAGATCAATAATTTGCTGACCGGTGCAGGTATAGTACAATAACCAATTAGCCAGAATATGGCGGACAATTGTACGAGATTGTATGTCAGTGAAATATTTCTGGTTAACCCAGGTAATTGTCATGTAAGCATATTCAAGGATAAAAGTCAAAACACTAATAATTCCAAGATTTGTAGCTTACAAGCATATTTCATCCATTATCAACACTGAAATGGTCTGCACACAAACCAGTGCCAGAGAACACGTCAGCTTTCTGGTTGCCAAGCAGGCATTCCAAGGAAAACTAACTGTTATGGGAGATGGATAGCCTTGGCGAGGTAGGATTCCAAGAAGAAAATATGCTGATATCATTTCATTCACTTTCCCCTCCTCTGCAGAACATGGGCTTTGATGGACAATTCTGTCTTGCAGATGAAACATGAAGCCTTTGTGTATGTAGACATTTTCCTGCTGGGGGTGGAGGGCATGGTCTGAATGAGTGGTAAATAACTACATACAGCAGTTACGTATAAGCAATGGTAGCCTCCAGTGCACAGTATACCTAGGGGTGTTAACACTTTATGTCTAATTTCAATCCCTTTAGTGTTTAGTTCGACAGTTTTATGAGTACAAAAACTGCAGAATATCAGGAAATTCTAATCATTACTCCATACAATTGCTGTAATATAATGGATCACTTCCCATAAATGTGCAGACTGTTTTGGTGTCTTGTGATCAGGACAGGTAGCGGGCACTAAATGTATTATTGACCCCATTATTTCTACCAAAATTTAAGACCAGGTTCCCAAAGTGCAGATTTGCTCAACATTTTGCATTTGTATTTGTGTTTTTTTATTTTATATACATGCAATATACTGGCCAAATCTGCACTGTATGAACGAGGAATTGTAGCACATACTGTATGCCAGGTGAATAAACCTGATACAAAAGGTAGGTTTCAGAAAACTTGTCATTCTGCAAACATACAGTATACTGGAACCTACATTAATGCAACCAACAATAATGCCTATCAGAGAATTGCATGATAGCAACTCCCTAATAACTTAGGATGTAAACCACTCACAGATGGTTCTTAGTGACAATACAGCTGGGTGGCTAACACAGCACACATTCCATGTGGATTCTCCATCAGTTCATCAGCAGATCACAGATTATGTTATGTCAACCTTTAATCCCATTTAACGATTGTAAATCTGCCAAAGATTGACGCCTAAAATCTTAGTTCTGGCAGATTTGCTGGGAAATAGCTAAAAAAAAATATTTAGACCGATGATAGCAAATTCATCCATGTTTTTAAATGGACCTCCCACAGATGGCGTGTGGTATGTCTTTCTTGCAGACCCATTCACTTGGGTGAATACATTTTGCAGGAAAATCAAGATGCACGGTGCATGCTACGATGTCCATGGCATGGTCATGGATAGTCCATGTGAAAAATTATGAATTGACCCATCCGGGTGCTATCTGTCCTAAACTTGGTCAGTACCCAGATGGGAATGTCTTTCTGAATGAGCCTTAAGGGCTCATGCATACGACTGTGACGTTTTTTGCGGCAAAAAACGGATGCCGCCCATGTGCCTTCCGCAATTTGCGGAACGGAATAGGAGGCCCATTATAGAAATGCCTATTCTTGTCCGCAAAATACGGCCCGTATACGTAACGCAAAAAACGTTTGTGTGCGTGAGCCCTAAGGCTGAAGCTACACACAGACTTTTTCTAGCAACACTTTCCCATTTTAATTTTTGTGCTACGGTTGCTGTCCAAAGGAGCACATTGATTTGCATGCAATCTAGTGCACTTCTATGGACTACAACTGTCAATAGTCAAAATGGGAGAATCCCAACACATATGTCTTATTAGTCATCAATGCAATGAGTTATGCTCATGACTTCCACATCAAGGTAGAAACATACACATGGATTCAATGGGAACAGTACCTGGTACTTGGATGTTGCAGGATCCCCTTATGCGATGAGCAGACTTTGGCGCAGCTCTCAGAAGTCCACCCTAATAACACAGGTTAATGATATTGTTATCCCCTCCAGATGTCACTTTTTATGGCTTTAAACATCTCCATAATGAGCCTGAGCCATGTGCAGTGAGCGCTCCTCCAGGCATTGTATTACATGCTGCACACAGTTCTCTTATGGCTCCTATTTGTTTCCCTGTGATCAGTCTGCATCCAGCCTGTGTAATTGCTGTGTCCTCTCTAGAGCTTGCTGCAGTCACTTCTGTTCCTTACAAGTTTCTCTCCATCTGTTCCCAGTAAAAGCTGAAGTTTTCTTTCTATGTCTTCATATAGTTTTGGAATTCCTTTCTTGAATCATCTGTCTGTGCCTCCTTTCTGCCCCCTGCAGTCTCCCTCTGTGCTGGAATATAAGTGCACAAGTCAAGAGGAGCTGCTGCACAGCATCCATCCAAGGAGTTCTGAGGAGCAGCACATCTGATGGCACTGACACCCAATATGCTCCCGGGATTTTGGGCAACACAATGTATGCTTCCTTCAAAATGTCAGTGAAATCAATTCTGTGTAACAGTCAATGCAGAATAAAAAAAGTTTGTATATCAGTGAAATGATAAGTCACCGACAATTCTCAAAAGGAACAGCGAGTGTCCTACATGTGCGAGGCAAGACTTCACCTCCCGACAATTCAGTGACTTTACATTGTCCCACTATTCATGTAATCTTTCCTATTTATCATGATAAATTACTAAAGCCATGTGTGCTGTACATTTTCAATTAAAGCGCAACTGGGCATCACCAGTACAAATGAAAATAAATTTGCAAAGAAGAAAGCCGATCAACGCTATAGAGTGTCGTTGATGGTCTAAGGACAGACATTCAGATCACTCGTCTTTCCTTTCGTCTTGTCTGCTAATGACAAGTAGATACCTGTTTACATGGGAGGGGGGGATGTATCGTCAGGTACATTTTTTTTTAAGCCATCATAAATGATTCAATCAAGACAAGCAAATTCTGGCTGACCATGTTTACACTGTACAATCATTGGAAGAATGTCTACCAGATGATTGTTAGTGAGTAGTATTGAGCGAATCCGGATTTAAGAATAAATTTAATTTGCTGCAAAGCCAAATTTTCTCGTGCTTCATGGTAGCAAATGGATTTAACCTGAAATAGTGTAAAAAAAAACAGTAAAAAAAAATTACTGATCCATTTGCTCGTGACGGGCTGGCTGCCCCATCTTGCTTGGAGATCTTGCAGGAAATCCCATGCACGGTGATGTATGACATCACCATGCTGGCTGGCGTGATGATGTCATTTCAGACCATGCAAGATTTTGCTCCAGATCTTCAAGCAAGATGGTGGCAGCTGGCCCATCACAAGCAAATAGATCAGGTAAGTGAATTTTTTTTAAATTTTAATCTCTGTTACTTATATCAGATTGTCACACACACAGGGGGTAGGGAAGTGACCACTGAGCTCAACCCGCCCCCCTGTCCCTGCCTACTTGCCTCGCAAGTCCCAGTGACAAGTGACAACTAGTCGACAAAACCTCAACTAGGATAAGTGCAGGGAAGACGGACAAAACACACAACAGAGCAGTCAAACGAGCTGAGTCAAAACCTGGAGAGCAGCAAAGTACCAGAGGAGCAAACAGAGGATCGTCAGTAGGAAGCCAAAGTCAGAACCAGGAGGGACGCCAAGACCAAGGAATGAGATGGACGAAAGTCTAACACGAGCAGAACAGCAAACCAGGTAAGTAATCGCAGGAAGGACCTCAATAACAGGCAATCTGCGGCCAGCAGATTGCCTGTTTAAATAGGGCGCTGGTGGAGTCATGTGACGTGGCCAGCATCACATGACTCCTGAGTTCTAATACAGAGCAGTTCGGTGCTCAGCCCTATTGAGGTTACCATGGGAACGGGCAATGCTGGGTGCGCTGATGACACGAGCGCGCCCCAACCATCCCTGCCTGCGCACAGAGTGCACAGTGACACAGTTACCACGATCATGTATGAACGCAGCATCTGAGGTGTACAATGATGGGGAGCGGTGCAATTGCAGCTCTGTGACTTGTACCCACTACTTACAAAGAAATGCCCGTGACAAAGTAGTTTGTTATGAAGCTAATTTTTTTGTAAGATTCGGAGAAGCAGTTGAGTTGAATTTCCGAATAATTCACTCATCTCTACTAATGAGCATTCGTAGTAATGCTTGTTAGCGATCATCTGGCAGATCATTTGGCTCGTTTATCGGGCAGTCCAAATCTTTCAACAGGTTTAAAAATTATTGTTTGCCAGCGGCAGATGGTGCTGTCTAATCACGATCTGCTGCAAGCAAACAGTGATTCAATATAGGAAAGAGCTGTGGCATAATGATCGCTCCTCCCTATGCTGAGGAAGAGATCACTGCATTCAATAGCAGCGATCTCCTTAGCTGACAAGCAGGCGATTGCCGGGAAGGAACGCTTCCCTCCTGACAATTGCCTGACTGATTTGCTGTCTAATACAGCCTTTACTCCTAACATTAATATCTTACACAAAAATACACAATAATCACCCCTTGTGAAAGACCCAACACAAATGAAACCGTGGACTTATAAAGTGTATAATGGAAGTAAGAGTATGCCATTAAACAATACGTAGATTGCTTTATTGCTAAATTGCTCTTGGTCTGATCAAAGCTCTATGATCTATAGATGTCGATGTGTGAGTTGTATGGGTCAGTGAGCTGTGTTGTGTAGACACATTCCATGTAAAAGTGGTTAAGCAGAAGAAATAGGAGTCACTATCCACCTGGTGGTCTAAACTATCCTCAGATCATAAATCACCAAGAAGCTGTGTAATAATCTTGAGAGTGCTAATGGCTGCTAACTTTTGTACTGTCTGGTGTAAAGAGTGTGCTAAAGCAGCACTGGCAAACATTCAAGAACACTCTATAAGGCTTCTTTCACACCGCCGGCATGAGTTCCGACAGGCTGTTCCAGCAGATATACAAACAAATGCAATGAGAATAAATAATATGTAAATAAATAATCATGAAATAAGTATAATACAAGTATTGTGAGAACAAACCATGAGAAAAAAGAGTTTCCTGCACATAAGGGCTTACAATCTAAGAGTCCATCTGGAATGGCAGGAGTGACACAATGTGTACATTGCACTAATTTGGTTCATGGTGGCATCAATTATTTATCACATATTTACAGGCTATATATGAATATATTCTATTTTTTCTTTACAAAAAAACAGGTGGATTATTTGGGATACTATTTTTTGAAGTCATTCCATGTATTCTACTTCCTGTCTTTGCTCTTTCACTTCCTTCTTTGTTTGGACTTGGCATGGCAAACAGCGTTCCTGGACTTCTCAGTCATACCATTCACTGCAGCCAGAGAGGGAACGGGGTGAGTGACTCAAAGCATCGCACATTACACTGATAGGGTACAATGCTATTTTGTGAGCATCTTTATCTAGGCCTATCAAGAAAACAATAGAGCTGCCATAGTGTTATCTAAATTCTGCAATCTGTTGTTTTATTAACAGATAATGTCTTTCCCTCACAGCAGCTGGAAAAAAAATAATGGATTACCTACCTGTACAGGGGTTTTATCTGTCTGTTATTACTACTACAGAAGGACAATATTTTGTATTTAACTTTCAATGGCACAGTGCAGCCAAAAATTCTTAAAAAAACGTTTCCTATGAATACTAAGTAAAAAAAAAAAACTTTCTTACGGAAGTCCCCCTTTAACCACCTCAGCCCCCCTAGCTTAAACACCCTTAATGACCAGACCACTTTTTACAATTCTGCACTACACTACTTTCACGATTTATTGCTCGGTCATACAACTTACCACCCAAATGAATTTTACCTCATTTTCTTCTCACTAATAGAGCTTTCATTTGGTGGTATTTCATTGCTGCTGACATTTTTACTTTTTTTGTTATTAATCAAAATTTACCAAAAAATGACATTTTTCACTTTGAGTTGTAAAATTTTTCAAATAAAACTACATTTCTTTATACATTTTTATCTAAATGTATTGTTCTACATGTCTTTGATAAAAAAAATGCAATAAGTGTATATTTATTGGTTTGCGCAAAAGTTATAGCGTTTACAAACTATGGTACAAAAATGTGAATTTCTGCATTTTGAAGCAGCTCTGACTTTCTGAACACCTGTCATGTTTCCTGAGGCTCTACAATGCCCAGACAGTAGAAGCACCCCTCAAATGACCCCATTTCGGAAAGAAGACACCCTAAGGTATTCGCTGATGGGCATAGTGAGTTCATAGAAGTTTTTATTTTCTGTCACAAGTTAGCGGAAAATGATAATTTTGTTTTCTTTTTAGGGGCCCTAATGCATGAGAAGTAGTTTGAAATTCAAATATGTAAAAAATGCCCTGTGAAATCCTAAAGGCGCTCTTTAGAATTTGTGCCCCTTTGCCCACCTAGGCTGCAAAAAAGTGTCTCACATGTGGTATCACAAGTAGGGCAATGTGTTTTGGGGTGTATTTTTACATATACCCATGCTGGGTGAGAGAAATATCTCTCTAAAAGTCAACTTTTCACTTGTTTTATACAACGAAACTGAGTGTCCACATTCCTTGCTACCTGGAAAGAAATATTGTGGGGGTCACAGCTCTCAAGCACATACTGTTCCTGAGATATTACAAAAAAATGCAAATATGGCACATCACATGACCTACATTAGCCAATAGAAGCCTGCAAGTTGTAATTTCCCAACTGTCATACACACGGTCATATGTCCCTTATCAGCCAATAGAAGCTTGCATGCCCTTAGTTTCCACATACACACCATTTTACACCAGGTTTCCATAACAACCCAGCCATTTTTCTTCACTGCTGTAGGTCAGCTTTAAAGGGGCAGGGTGCTGTGGATGACACTGTTAAGGTAGCGGAGTGCTGTGGAGGTGACAGTTCAGGGGCAGGTAGAGTGGCCATTCAGGCCACCCTCAAAAGATGGACTTAAAAACCCTGCCCTCAGGTCCTGATAAGCCACGCCCCCTTCCACTCCACAGCCAACGGGGATTAAAAAAATGAAGGTAAAAATCAACTTCTGTCAGCTGCAGAGGATCAAGGGAGGGTGACTTTTTCCCTGCAGCTCATGCTCAGACAGCACAGTGATGCTGTCTGAGAGTGAGCTGTCCAAACTAAAACTGGATCTCTGGCCACCCTAGGGGGCAGGCTCCTGTGGAGGTCACAGATAAGGGCCTGTCCGCTATGGAGGTCAGTGTTAAGGGCCAGATGTTAAGGGGACGGGGTGTTGTGGAAATCACTTTTTTGGGAGATGGGGTACTGTGGAGGTCACTATTAAAGGGGCGGCGGCTGTGGAGGTCACTGTTAAAGGGGAAGGCTGTTGTAGAGGTAACTGTTAAGGGGGTGGGGTAATGTAGATGTCACTTATAGTGGATACTGTCAATATCTTTTAATGACATACACAAACATTAAATGAAATAGATAAAATATACTTGTGCGAAGCCAGGTCCTTCTGCTAGTGAGAATATAAATAAAGCTGCATAAACCTGTCACCCTACCAGTATGTGACACAATAAAAACAAAGTGCAGAGTGATGTGACAAAGGGAACTAGTTGAGAACCTCCAGTGGGCTATGTATGTGGACAATGGTTATACAATATGGGCCTTCAGAGTCATAAATTCCTCAAAATGTACAGTATGATAGAAATACAGATAGATATTACAAAAATTCTGCAGCACTCCACAGGGACTTTACTCACACATGTCAATGCAACATTTCGGTCCTTTCCAGTTGTTTCAGGACTGAAATGCCAATTTTACATGGGTGAAAAAAAGTCCTTTTTGTACATTTCCCGTGGAGTGCTGTGGAGTTTCAGTAATATTATATAAATCCAAGATCAAGATCCTATATGCTGGCACCTAACCTTATTTTTTGTAGGAAGTGCTGCATTGTGCCATCTATCTATTGTACAGATACTGTAGATAGATGGATTTCTTTTAGAAATGAGAACATTTCTTGAAATTCATTTTGGTACGATTACCCACATTTCAAAAATGTCTATTTAGACCAGAATCAAATATGCTCCAATTGCCATGAAATTTGGCATATAACATTCTTTGATCTCCTAGAATTGAGATTTTTTGAGAGAGCACACGAGAGCAAGAAAGCCAAGTCTAGTTGTCACAAGCTTACCTGTCCAGGCTCCAGTGGAAAGATCTCCAGCGTCTGGAGAGACCCACTACTAAGCCATACCCCCTGGTGACACAACAGCATGGTTAGCAACAGGATACAATGCTTTTTCTTTCCACAGCGGACATGTGCCGGAGGAACCTAGTAGTGGGTTGATTGCTTAGCTGCTCTATTCCTGTGTGCTGTGTTCTGACTGATGGAGCTCTGAGTCATGACCTATTCGATTCTGATCCTGGGACTCAGTGCTCTATTTAAACCCCTTTCTGGCCATATACCTAGTCTTGTTTGGGCTCACTATATAGGTTTCTGGTTCTCGGATTCATTTGCATTTGTTTGTGCTACTGACCTTGGCTTGTCTTTTGACCACTCTCTGTCTCATGTGATTTATATTGTGCATCTTGTCTAGTATTTAATCTCAGCTTGTCTTTTAACTACTCTCTGTCTCTCATTTTTGTACTACGTTGTCTGCCAGTTTCTGACCCACTTTCATACGATTATGTGTTTGTGTTGTTTTTGTCTCTTGGTGTTTGTCTGTCTCTGCACCTTAGTAGCATAGGGACTGTCGACCAGTTGCAGTCTAGCTACCTAGGGCTTGAACTGCAAGTAGGTAGGGAAAGTGGACTGGGTTCAAGGTCAGGGCTAACTGTCCATGTCTGTCACTATCTACAAGCATTACACTGCCATCTGGGTTTCTGGACAATATATATGCATTGTGTCAGAGTAATCTTTATTATAACTCAGAATATTGTAGGCCAGGCAACACCTCCTGGGTTTCTGGGAAAGATTTTCAAATAAGCATTCCTTGCTGGCAGATGTAAGGTGGGCTGATTTTCATATATTTTTTCCCACAAACCCAGAGGAGTATTAACTGGCTTACAATAATCCCCTGGAGAAATATTACCCCAACCAAGGCCTTTCGGGCAGCCAAGCAAATTTACCCAGAAAGAATGAGGTTCTTGGTATGAAACACTCATTTTTCCTTCCATTTGGAAAGAAGACTGGGAAAATTGATCTATGAAACACAAGGCGGTTGTATAAATATACAGTATATACTAGAGACGAGCAAATCAATTCTATTAATTTGGAATTCTCTAACTTTTTGAAATTGTTTTGGGTGAATCAAGAGAGAGATATGAGTGTGAACAGCATTTTCCTTTCCAAAAGGATTAAAAAATACTAGTCTCACTATTTTTCCCTCTCCTCACAGCTGCTGGCCAGCTACAGCCACAGGTGTTGTGGAACAGAAACCAGGTGAGTAATACATAATTAATAAATAAATAAATACATTTTTCTGTGGTACATGTGGGGCATGTCTGTTACTGGGAGCACTACTAAGAGCATATCTACGATTAGGGCCATTACTTGGGGTTCTATATGGGGCATTACTGGGAGTTACAGGGAGCAGTATGGGGATATGTTTAATACTCAGGCATTTTAAGGTATTACCAGGGCCACTATTATTAGTAGGGGCACAATATGAGGCATTTTTTATTGTTGGAGGCACTATAGGGTCATTATTATTGCTGGGGGCACAATATGGAGTCATCAATATTAGGGGAGGCACTACAAAGGGCATTATTATTGCTGGGGGCACACAATAAAGGGCATTATTATTTGTAGAGGTGCTTAAAGGGGCATTATTATTAATGGGGCAAAATAAAGGGGCATTATTTCTGCTGGATATACTATAGAGGCACTATTAATAATGGAGGAATTTTAATATTGGAAGCTCTATGGGGCATTATTATTATCAGGGGCACATTATTATTGATGACAGTATGAAGGGAATTATTAACACTGGGAACACACTGGGGGCAATTGTATTACTGAGGGCACTATAAGTGTCATTATTAATACTGAGGAATCATTATTATTATTATTATTATTATTATTATTATTATTATTACTGAGAGTGGGGAACATTAGTGGGCATTAGTATTGCTGAAGTCATTATAGGGGCATTATTAATACTTGGACCACTATAGGGGCAGTATTATTACTGAAGTCATTATAGGGGGCATTATTACTAGGGGCATAATAGAGGGCAATATTATTACAAGGGCACGATAATGGCAAAATTATTAATGAGGACATTTTAGGCGGCATTATTATACTGGGGATACTATTTTTCTGCAGTACAGTATGAGGGGGCATTGAAGAGCACAGCGGCCACAGGGGCACCAAGATGGGGAGTTTGTGTTGCGAAGATGGGGAGGATGATGGAAAAGTGAGGAATCTAAAATGTCAGAGAAAGAAATTCTTCAGAGATTGAACATGGTTAAAATAAATTATCAAGACGGTCTTGTCTGAATGGAGAAGGTGAGCAGAGAGAATGCATACATCAGAGGAGATGTCACTAGATATAATAGGTATGTAGTGCTGTATTCTTTTGTATGATCAGCCAGCATGTTGAAGGTAGGGCTGGCTCAGTGCTATAGCCCCTGTCTCATTTCCTCAGCCCCACTTCCATATTGTAGAGCCAACTGGAGGAAGAGGAGGACAAAACGTTGGCACTGGCCACCACAGACGGGCAGCTTCTCTGCAGGTATTTTGTGCTGCATTGAGTTTTTGGGTTCTTCTGGGGTAGAATTTTGGGCGGCACTGTGGTATTTGATTCTGCTGTGGCGTGTTTTGATCTGCACTATGATACTTAGTATGTGGTATTTCTAGTCTCACCTATGGTAATTACGGTATGTTGGCTACACCTAATTGTTTTTGCCTTACCGTTTGTCAATTTTTACCTGCCTGAACCATAGGACCACTTTTAGTTTTTAAGTTCCCAGTCTTCCCCTATTTCATTACTTATTACATTTCAAACTGGCTCCATGGTCAAAAATGGACTGTGGGTTGAAAAATATATTTACTAATCCTGTCTAATTTTTAGACAATGTAAACTAAAGGTTTTAGATAGGCGGATTACATGTTATGATCCACAAATCACAGTTTCTATATACAATTTATTGCTGGGAGAGACAACTGAATAGAAACTTTGTATACTTCAAGTACATTATAGGGGTTGTCCCCAACTCTGAACTATGAGCCAAAGCAGAAACCTGGAGATGCTTTTGGTCAGTATACCCAGACCTTCCAAATATTACATGGTTAGCAATGTATGGCCAGATGACCATTACCCTGGCAATGACAGCTGATCCCTGGGAGTAACTGTTTTAATAGTGAGGTGTGACTAGCTTTAAGAAAGAGAAACATAATTATGCTATAATTGCCTATATGCCACCATCCAGTAACTGTGATGTGAATTGCAGTCTCAAAGGTTTTGCTAACGTGTTGCGATATTGAGTTGAATTAGTTTACTGAGTCCATAAGCAAATTCAAGCATAGGTAAGGGTGGACACATAAGTAAGGGCACGTTAGCATTTGTGACAGCAGATCTGCCTGCCAGATCCTCCAGTTCCCCGCTGTATTCCCATTGACTATAATGGGGTTTGGTGCTGATTTGTCTGCTTTACAGCATAAATGCTGGGCTTTGGCTGGACAAAAAACGTTGCATGCAACAGTTTTTGTCCGGCCGACAACCTGGCATGTATGCTGGAGACCGGACATATCACCGCCGAACCCCATTATAGTCAATAGGAATTGGCTGGGGAACTGTTTCTGTCTGGCTGACAGCTGGCATTTTTGCCGGATCAGGCTGCCAGCTTAGGCATGTCACAGATATAAACGTACCTTAAACAGGAGTTCACATCACCATTATTTTTCTGTTCTCCTGATCCATCAGAAGAACAGAGAAATGAAGAATACGAAAAAATTGAAGAAATTATTAATAATAATAATAATAATAAAAAAAACATCCTGTGCATCAGTTCATCACAGAATTGTTATTACAGAACACAAAAAAAGTCCTGCATTCCATCTCTGACGGAAGTGATACAAACTGACCACAACTGATGCTCAAAATCATGGATCCATTTTTCAGTTCTTCTGACTGATCAGCAGAATAGAAGCGGGGATGTGAACTCTAAGCAGAGTACAGAGAATTCTTTAGGTCCCTTTCAGACGAGCGAGTTTTCCGCGCGGGTGCGATGCGTGACATGAACGCATAGCACCCGCACTGAATCCTGACCCATTCATTTCAATGGATCTGTGTACATGAGCGTTGTTTTTCACGCATCAGTTCTGCGTTGCGTGAAAATCGCAGCATGTTCTATATTCTGCGTTTTTCCCTGGCCCCATAGAAGTGAATGGGGCTGCGTGAAAAACGCATTGCATCAGCAAGCAAGTGCGGGTGCGATGCGTTTTTCACTGATGGTTGCTGGAGATGTTGTTTGTAAACCTTCCGTTTTTTATCACGCACTTGAAAAACGCATCAAAACGCATTGCACCCGCACGGAAAAAACTGAACAACTGAATGCAATCGCAGACAAAACTGACTGAACTTTCTTGCAACATAGTGCGAGTTTTACTGAACGCATTCGGACCTAATCCGTCATGCTCGTGTGAAAGGGGCCTTAGTATACAGCCCAATAGTTCATATGAAAGTCAAGAAACTGTATAGTGCAGCTGCTATATAGCGTATGCCTATACTAGGATATACATGAGGTGGGTATTTGTCCATTTTACCACATTGCAAATACAATATTTAGTCCAGTGCGGTAATGCCTATCCTACGGCACTCCAGCTGTGGTGAAACTACGACTCCCAGCATATTCTATTCATTTCTATGGAGTTCTAAGAACAGATAAGCAAGTGTGCATTTTGGGATTCGTAGTTTTACCACAGCTGGAGTGCCGGAGGTTAGCCATCACAGAGCTAGCGTATCACTTGTCAGTATATTGATCTAAATGTTAAAATAATGAAATAGAAAAAAAAAACACAGCTGAATGGGATAGTTATATGGAAGTGTGGTTGCTTGTACTAAGCATATGGTTCATACATTCTATTAGGTTTACCGCTCACAATCTTCCATTGATCCTGTATCTGTGTGCTGACAGTGACTGCTGTTCTTCTGCCTGCTGAATTCTTCTTGTCACTGTTATCTGAGGATGGAGCGTCCTTCTTCCTGTGCTAGAAATAGCACCATTGTTTGCTGTCCAGCTTTTGCTGACCGCTGACCCACTCCAGATGCCCTCCACATGCACAGGAACCATCATCGTCTTTCAGATCTCCAGGGACAGAGCTGAACCCATCCAATTATTTGTTTTACTGAGCCACCACGGACTGTATATAAATTGGGTCCATTAATATTTAGTTGATATTTCATACTTTGGATTTTCACCTGACCTTTCTGTCTTTTCATGTCTATTCCAGATATAGATCAGTTCCATTATAGCTAGACATTTATGTGTACAGGAAACATATAAAGGAAAAAAATGAATTTTTATTGCTTCCTACATTCCGTACAAAGCCTCTTTATAGGAAACACACCCCTGCACATCAGGGCTTAAGTGGTGAAGGGCAACCTTTCATGGGGTGTTTCCAGTTTTATGCACAGCAAAGTTTAATCCCTGTTTAAGTAAAAAAAAAAATAGAAAAAAAGTTATACAACTTTCTAAAGGTTCCATTCCCCATCATTTTCAAGATCTGTGCTTGCTGTGAGTAAATAGGAACATTCTTGTTTACATCAAATGGCTGAGAACGTGCTGTAGCATTGCTAAAGCCCAGATGTGGACTCAGCTGTATCTAGTGTAGGAAATGCTCGGTGAGCTAAATACTGTACATCTGCATGAGCACAAATCTTACATTGCTACAATGTAGCTCACATTGCCTAGTCTAGAGTAGTGATGAGCGGCAGGGGTCATATTCGAATTCTTGATATTTCGCGAATATTTTGTAGAATATTCGTCGAATATTTGCAAATTCGAATATTCGTTATATTCATCGATTTTTTTTAACTAAAAAAATCGGCAAGGTAATGATCGTGTAATATGCAAATTTTCGAATTTTATAGCACTACAGGGAGTGCAGAATTATTAGGCAAGTTGTATTTTTGAGGATTAATTTTATTATTGAACAACAACCATGTTCTCAATAAACCCAAAAAACTCATTAATATCAAAGCTGAATATTTTTGGAAGTAGTTTTTAGTTTGTTTTTAGTTTTAGCTATTTTAGGGGGATATCTGTGTGTGCAGGTGACTATTACTGTGCATAATTATTGGGCAACTTAACAAAAAACAAATATATACCCATTTAAATTATTTATTTTTACCAGTGAAACCAATATAACATCTCAACATTCACAAATATACATTTCTGACATTCAAAAACAAAACAAAAACAAATCAGTGACCAATATAGCCACCTTTCTTTGCAAGGACACTCAAAAGCCTGCCATCTATGGATTCTGTCAGTGTTTTGATCTGTTCACCATCAACATTGCGTGCAGCAGCAACCACAGCCTCCCAGACACTGTTCAGAGAGGTGTACTGTTTTCCCTCCTTGTAAATCTCACATTTGATGATGGACCACAGGTTCTCAATGGGGTTCAGATCAGGTGAACAAGGAGGCCATGTCATTAGATTTTCTTCTTTTATACCCTTTCTTGCCAGCCACGCTGTGGAGTACTTGGACGCGTGTGATGGAGCATTGTCCTGCATGAAAATCATGTTTTTCTTGAAGGATGCAGACTTCTTCCTGTACCACTGCTTGAAGAAGGTGTCTTCCAGAAACTGGCAGTAGGACTGGGAGTTGAGCTTGACTCCATCCTCAACCCGAAAAGGCCCCACAAGCTCATCTTTGATGATACCAGCCCAAACCAGTACTCCACCTCCACCTTGCTGGCGTCTGAGTCGGACTGGAGCTCTCTGCCCTTTACCAATCCAGCCATGGGCCCATCCATCTGGCCCATCAAGACTCACTCTCATTTCATCAGTCCATAAAACCTTAGAAAAATCAGTCTTGAGATATTTCTTGGCCCAGTCTTGACGTTTCAGCTTGTGTGTCTTGTTCAGTAACATAATAACATAGTACATAAGGCCGAAAAAAGACATTTGTCCATCCAGTTCGACCTGTCATCCTGCAAGTTGATCCAGAGGAAGGCAAAAAACCCCTGTGAGGTAGAAGCCAATTTTCCTCACTTTAGGGGAATAAAAATTCCTTCCCGACTCCAATCAGGCAATCAGAATAACTCCCTGGATCAACGACCCCTCTCTAGTAGCTATAGACTGTAATATTATTACGCTCCAGAAATACATCCAGGCCCCTCTTGAATTCCTTTATTGTACTCACCATCACCACCTCCTCAGGCAGAGAGTTCCATAGTCTCACTGCTCTTACCGTAAAGAATCCTCTTCTATGTTTGTGTACAAACCTTCTTTCCTCCAGACGCATAGGATGTCCCCTCGTCACAGTCACCGTCCTGGGAATAAATAGATGACGGGATAGATCTCTGTACTGACCCCTGATATATTTATACATATTAATTAGATCTCCTCTCAGTCGTCTTTTTTCTAAAGTGAATAACCCTAATTTTGATAATCTTTCAGGGTACTGTAGTTGCCCCATTAGTGGTGGTCGTCTTTCAGCCTTTCTTACCTTGGCCATGTGTCTGAGTATTGCACACCTTGTGCTTTTGGGCACTCCAGTGATGTTGCAGCTCTAAAATATGGCCAAACTGGTGGCAAGTGGCATCTTGGCAGCTGCACGCTTGACTTTTCTCAGTTCATGGGCAGTTATTTTGCGCCTTGGTTTTTCCACACGCTTCTTGCGACCCTGTTGACTATTTTGAATGAAACGCTTGATTGTTCGATGATCATGCTTCAGAAGCTTTGCAATTTTAAGAGTGCTGCATCCCTCTGCAAGACATCTCACTATTTTTTACTTTTCTGAGCCTGTCAAGTCCTTCTTTTGACCCATTTTGCCAAAGGAAAGGAAGTTGCCTAATAATTATGCACACCTGATATAGGGTGTTGATGTCATTAGACCACACCCCTTCTCATTACAGAGATGCACATCACCTAATATGCTTAATTGGTAGTAGGCTTTCGAGCCTATACAGCTTGGAGTAAGACAACATGCATAAAGAGGATGATGTGGTCAAAATACTCATTTGCCTAATAATTCTGCACTCCCTGTATATTAGCTAAATTGCTCTATATTAGTTTTTTTCGAATATTCGCTATATTGCTATAAATTAGTTTTTTCGAATATTCATAATATTCTAAAACAAAAATATATAGCAATATAGCGAATATTGAAAAAAAAAAAAAGAATATAGAGCAATTTAGCTAATATAGTGCTATAATCTTCTTTGTCTAATAGTTGTAATTTTTTTCTCATCTGAAGTTCAGATTGGGAAAAAATTACAACTATAAAAAAAAAGATTATAGCACTATATTAGCTAAATTGCTCTATATTCGTTTCTTTTCAAATATTCACTATATTGCTATAACTTAGTTTTTTCAAATATTCGTAATATTATAAAACAAGAATATATAGCAATATAGCGAATATTTGAAAAAAACGAATATAGCACAATTTAGCTAATATAATGCTCTAATCTTCTTTGTCTAATAGTTGTAATTTTTTTCTTATCTGAAGTTCAGATTGGAAAAAAATTACAACTATTAAAAAAAAAGATTATAGCACTATATTAGCTAAATTGCTCTATATTCGTTTTTTTCGAATATTCGCTATATTGCTATATATTCTTGTTTTAGAATATTACGAATATTAGAAAAAAACGAAGTTATAGCAATATAGCGAATATTAGAAAAAAAAAACAATATAGAGCAATTTAGCTAATATAGTGCTATAATCTTCTTTGTCTAATAGTTGTAAGTTACGAAAATTTGCATTACGAAAATTCACAAACAACACTACTCCTAAAGTCAAGTATATTTCAGCCTTCTTATTGGCCCACAAGCTAGAAGCAGGGAGGGATCATGTGTACTGATCGAATATTCGAAATTACGAATATATATAACTATATTCAAAATAATAGCGAATTTTCAAAGTACCTATATTCGCAATAAAAATTCGAAATTCGAATATTCGTGATCAACACTAGGCTAGAGACAATGGTATCCACTTCCACGTGAGAGCAGGTCTAAGGCTAGGGAGCTCACACAGACACACATACACTGCGAGTTTCTCGCATTGAACTCACTCGTATGTGTCTGGTATAAGACCTTTAGTATTCGGTTCGTGATTTCCATCAGTGATTGTGAACCAAAATCAGGTGCGGGCCAAAAATGCAGAACAGAAGCAAATCTTTCCATCTCTGTCAAGGCTCCACTCCTGGTTTTGGCTTACTAGCACTGATGAGCACCAACTCTCATAAAAGTCTCTCACCCGAAAACATCTGTACGACAAGTTGCTGTTATGTAACTATTTTACAGTAGCAAAAAAGTTAGACAAGTTGCACCTGCATTGTGGTCTCTGACTGCAGGTTTGAGTTGTGACCTGAGACCACAGCTATCACAGTGTCACAGTCGTTGGATGTCCCCGTTGACCCATAAAATGCGATGCACTGTGCGTCTTGATCTTCATGTCACAAGACATGTTGCCGTCTTGCCCCAGCCTAATGGGTGGGCTCCCTGCACTTGACATCATCATGAATATTAGGTGGCTCATTAGTTAGCACTAAAGCCAAAATGGGCAATAAGTATTCAATCCCAACAAGGGTAAGATCCACACAGATAGTGGATGCTCTCTTTTTAATGTGAATTTCAGTATTTAAAGGTCAAGAAATCAGATAGAACTAAACAGATTTCCCATCCAAATACAATATTTAGTTTGAGATGAAGTCATGTTTTTTCAGATAATTTAGGATTAGAGTTGAGCGAACACCTGGATGTTCGGGTTCGAGAAGTTCGGCCGAACATCCCGGAAATGTTCGGGTTCGGGATCCGAACCCGATCCGAACTTCGTCCCGAACCCGAACCCCATTGAAGTCAATGGGGACCCGAACTTTTCGGCACTAAAACGGCTGTAAAACAGCCCAGGAAAGGGCTAGAGGGCTGCAAAAGGCAGCAACATGTAGGTAAATCCCCTGCAAACAAATGTGGATAGGGAAATTAATTAAAATAAAAATTAAATAAATAAAAATTAACCAAAATCAATTGGAGAGAGGTTCCATAGCAGAGAATCTGGCTTCCCGTCACCCACCACTGGAACAGTCCATTCTCAGATATTTAGGCCCCGGCACCCAGGCAGAGGAGAGAGGTCCCGTAACAGACAATCTGGCTTCATGTCAGCAGAGAATCAGTCTTCATGTCATAGCAGAGAATCAGGCTTCACGTCACCCACCACTGTAAGAGTCCATTTTCATAAATTTAGGCCCAGCACCCAGGCAGAGGAGAGAGGTCCCGTAACAGACAATCTGGCTTCATGTCAGCAGAGAATCAGTCTTCATATCATAGCAGAGAATCAGGCTTCACGTCACCCACCACTGTAACAGTCCATTTTCATAAATTTAGGCCCAGCACCCAGGCAGAGGAGAGAGGTCCCGTAACAGACAATCTGGCTTCATGTCAGGAGAGAATCAGTCTTCATGTCATAGCAGAGAATCAGGCTTCACGTCACCCACCACTGCAACAGTCCATTTTCATAAATTTAGGCCCAGCACCCAGGCAGAGGAGAGAGGTCCCGTAACAGACAATCTGGCTTCATGTCAGCAGAGAATCAGTCTGCATGTCATAGCAGAGAATGAGGCTTCACGTCACCCACCACTGCAACAGTCCATTTTCATAAATTTAGGCCCAGCACCCAGGCAGAGGAGAGAGGTCCCGTAACAGAGGATCTGGCTTCATGTCAGCAGAGAATCAGTCTGCATGTCATAGCAGAGAATCAGGCTTCACGTCAGCCACCACTGCAACAGTCCATTGTCATAAATTTAGGCCCAGCACCCAGGCAGAGGAGAGAGGTCCCGTAACAGACAATCTGGCTTCATGTCAGCAGAGAATTAGTCTGCATGTCATAGCAGAGAATCAGGCTTCACGTCAGCCACCACTGCAACAATCCATTGGCATATATTTAGGCCTAGCACACAGGCAGAGGAGAGAGGTCCCGTAACAGACAATCTGGCTTCATGTCAGCAGAGAATCAGTCTTCATATCATAGCAGAGAATCAGGCTTCACGTCAGCCACCAATGCAACAGTCCATTGTCAGATATTTAGGCCCAGCACCCAGGCAGAGGAGAGAGGTCCCGTAACAGACAATCTGGCTTCATGTCAGCAGAGAATCAGTCTGCATGTCATAGCAGAGAATGAGGCTTCACGTCACCCACCACTGCAACAGTCCATTTTCATAAATTTAGGCCCAGCACCCAGGCAGAGGAGAGAGGTCCCGCAACAGAGGATCTGGCTTCATGTCAGCAGAGAATCAGTCTGCATGTCATAGCAGAGAATCAGGCTTCACGTCAGCCACCACTGCAACAGTCCATTGTCATAAATTCAGGCCCAGCACCCAGGCAGAGGAGAGAGGTCCCGTAACAGACAATCTGGCTTCATGTCACCAGAGAATCAGTCTGCATGTCATAGCAGAGAATGAGGCTTCACGTCAGCCACCACTGCAACAATCCATTGGCATATATTTAGGCCTAGCACACAGGCAGAGGAGAGGTTCATTCAACTTTGGGTAGCCTTGCAATATAATGGTAAAATGAAAATAAAAATAGGATTGAATGAGGAAGTGCCCTGGAGTCCAATAATATATGGTTATGGGGAGGTAGTTAATGTCTAATCTGGACAAGGGACGGACAGGTCCTGTGGGATCCATGCCTGGTTCATTTTTATGAACGTCAGCTTGTCCACATTGGCTGTAGACAGGCGGCTGCGTTTGTCTGTAATGACGCCCCCTGCCGTGCTGAATACACGTTCAGACAAAACGCTGGCTGCCGGGCAGGCCAGCACCTCCAAGGCATAAAAGGCTAGCTCTGGCCACGTGGACAATTTAGAGACCCAGAAGTTGAATGGGGCCGAACCATCAGTCAGTACGTGGAGGGGTGTGCACACGTACTGTTCCACCATGTTAGTGAAATGTTGCCTCCTGCTAACACGTTGCGTATCAGGTGGTGGTGCAGTTAGCTGTGGCGTGTTGACAAAAGTTTTCCACATCTCTGCCATGCTAACCCTGCCCTCAGAGGAGCTGGCCGTGACACAGCTGCCTTGGCGACCTCTTGCTCCTCCTCTGCCTTGGCCTTGGGCTTCCACTTGTTCCCCTGTGACATTTGGGAATGCTCTCAGTAGCGCGTCTACCAACGTGCGCTTGTACTCGCGCATCTTCCTATCACGCTCCAGTGCAGGAAGTAAGGTGGGCACATTGTCTTTGTAGCGTGGATCCAGCAGGGTGGCAACCCAGTAGTCCGCACAGGTTAAAATGTGGGCAACTCTGCTGTCGTTGCGCAGGCACTGCAGCATGTAGTCGCTCATGTGTGCCAGGCTGCCCAGGGGTAAGGACAAGCTGTCCTCTGTGGGAGGCGTATCGTCATCGTCCTGCCTTTCCCCCCAGCCACGCACCAGTGATGGACCCGAGCTGCGTTGGGTGCCACCCCGCTGTGACCATGCTTCATCCTCATCCTCCTCCACCTCCTCCTCATCCTCGTCCTCCTCGTCCTCCAGTAGTGGGCCCTGGCTGGCCACATTTGTACCTGGCCTCTGCTGTTGCCAAAAACCTCCCTCTGAGTCACTTCGAAGAGACTGGCCTGAAAGTGCTAAAAATGACCCCTCTTCCTCCTCCTCCTCCTCCTCCTCCTGGGCCACCTCCTCTTCCATCATCGCCCTAAGTGTTTTCTCAAGGAGACATAGAAGTGGTATTGTAACGCTGATAACGGTGTCATCGCCACTGGCCATGTTGGTGGAGTACTCGAAACAGCGCAACAGGGCACACAGGTCTCGCATGGAGGCCCAGTCATTGGTGGTGAAGTGGTGCTGTTCTGTAGTGCGACTGACCCGTGCGTGCTGCAGCTGAAACTCCACTATGGCCTGCTGCTGCTCGCACAGTCTGTCCAGCATGTGCAAGGTGGAGTTCCACCTGGTGGGCACGTCGCATATGAGGCGGTGAGCGGGAAGGCCGAAGTTACGCTGTAGCGCAGACAGGCGAGCAGCGGCAGGATGTGAACGCCGGAAGCGCGAACAGACGGCCCGCACTTTATGCAGCAGCTCTGACATGTCGGGGTAGTTGTGAATGAACTTCTGCACCACCAAATTCAGCACATGCGCCAAGCAAGGGATGTGCGTCAAATTGGCTAGTCCCAGAGCTGCAACGAGATTTCGCCCATTATCACACACCACCAGGCCGGGCTTGAGGCTCACCGGCAGCAACCACTCGTCGGTCTGTTGTTCAATACCCCGCCACAACTCCTGTGCGGTGTGGGGCCTGTCCCCCAAACATATGAGTTTCAGAATGGCCTGCTGACGTTTACCCCGGGCTGTGCTGAAGTTGGTGGTGAAGGTGTGTGGCTGACTGGATGAGCAGGTGGAAGAAGAGGAGGAGGAAGCCGAGAAGGAGGAGGTGGCAACAGGAGGCAAAGAATGTTGCCCTGCGATCCTTGGCGGCGGAAGGACGTGCGCCAAACAGCTCTCCGCCTGGGGCCCAGCTGCCACTACATTTACCCAGTGTGCAGTTAGGGAGATATAGCGTCCCTGGCCGTGCTTACTGGTCCACGTATCTGTGGTTAGGTGGACCTTGCTACAGATGGCGTTGCGCAGTGCACACTTGATTTTATCGGATACTTGGTTGTGCAGGGAAGGCACGGCTCTCTTGGAGAAGTAGTGCCGGCTGGGAACAACATACTGTGGGACAGCAAGCGACATGAGCTGTTTGAAGCTGTCTGTGTCCACCAGCCTAAATGACAGCATTTCATAGGCCAGTAGTTTAGAAATGCTGGCATTCAGGGCCAGGGATCGAGGGTGGCTAGGTGGGAATTTACGCTTTCTATCAAATGTTTGTGAGATGGAGAGCTGAACGCTGGCGTGTGACATGGTTGAGACGCTTGGTGACGGAGGTGGTGGTGGTGGTGTTGGTGGTACATCCCCTGTTTGCTGGGCGGCAGGTGCCAACGTTCCTCCAGAGGCGGAGGAAGAGGCCGAGGCGGCAGCAGCAGAATAGGCCGAGGCGGCAGCAGCAGAAGAGGTAGCAGGGGGAGCCTGAGTGACTTCCTTGGTTTTAAGGTGTTTACTCCACTGCAGTTCATGCTTTGCATGCAGGTGCCTGGTCATGCAGGTTGTGCTCAGGTTCAGAACGTTAATGCCTCGCTTCAGGCTCTGATGGCACAGCGTGCAAACCACTCGGGTCTTGTCGTCAGCACATTGTTTGAAGAAGTGCCATGCCAGGGAACTCCTTGAAGCTGCCTTTGGGGTGCTCGGTCCCAGATGGCGGCGGTCAGTAGCAGGCGGAGTCTCTTGGCGGCGGGTGTTCTGCTTTTGCCCACTGCTCCCTCTTTTGCTACGCTGTTGGCTCGGTCTCACCACTGCCTCTTCCTCCGAACTGTGAAAGTCAGTGGCACGACCTTCATTCCATGTGGGGTCTAGGACCTCATCGTCCCCTGCATCGTCTTCCACCCAGTCTTGATCCCTGACCTCCTGTTCAGTCTGCACACTGCAGAAAGACGCAGCAGTTGGCACCTGTGTTTCGTCATCATCAGAGACATGCTGAGGTGGTATTCCCATGTCCTCATCATCAGGAAACATAAGTGGTTGTGCGTCAGTGCATTCTATGTCTTTCACCGCTGGGGAAGGGCTAGGTGGATGCCCTTGGGAAACCCTGCCAGCGGAGTCTTCAAACAGCATAAGAGACTGCTGCATAACTTGAGGCTGAGACAGTTTCCCTGGTATGCATGGGGGTGATGTGACAGACTGATGGGGTTGGTTTTCAGGCGCCATCTGTGCGCTTTCTGCAGAAGACTGGGTGGGAGATAATGTGAACGTGCTGGATCCACTGTCGGCCACCCAATTGACTAATGCCTGTACCTGCTCAGGCCTTACCATCCTTAGAACGGCATTGGGCCCCACCATATATCGCTGTAAATTCTGGCGGCTACTGGGACCTGAGGTAGTTGGTACACTAGGACGTGTGGATGTGGCAGAACGGCCACGTCCTCTCCCAGCACCAGAGGGTCCACTAACACCACCACGACCATGTCCACGTCCGCGTCCCTTACTAGATGTTTTTCTCATTGTTATGGTTCACCACAACAACAAATATATTATTTGGCCCAATGTATTGTATTCAAATTCAGCGGGATATAAATTTGAGGCCTAGTATTTAGGCGCTGGGTGACCGGTATGGATTTAGTGACAGAATTAGACTTGGAAATGCACAGAAGCGTGTGTGTGAAGTTATTCTGAATGACCCTATGTGCACCTTGAATATTATATACCCTTTTTGGGATATATTTCAAATAGCTCTGATATAGCAGGAACCACTAAATTATGAAATTGCTAAATTGGGAATTGTATTTCAACCCAGAACAAAAAATGTGCTTTGACGGACACTAAATATCTTGCCCAGCAACAACAGTACAGCGGTAACGAGAGATTTAGCAGGATATAAATTTGAGGCCTAGTATTTAGGCGCTGGGTGACAGGTATGGGTTTAGTGACAGAATTAGACTTGGAAATACACAGTAGCGGGTGTGTGTGAAGTTATTCTGAATGACCCAATGTGCACCTTGAATATTATATACCCTTTTAGGGATAGATTTCAAATAGCTCTGATATAGCAGAAACCACTAAATTATGAAATTGCTAAATTGGGAATTGTATTTCAACCCAGAACAAAAAATGTGCTTTGACGGACACTAAATATCTTGCCCAGCAACAACAGTACAGCGGTAACGAGAGATTTAGCAGGATATAAATTTGAGGCCTAGTATTTAGGCGCTGGGTGACAGGTATGGGTTTAGTGACAGAATTAGACTTGGAAATACACAGTAGCGGGTGTGTGTGAAGTTATTCTGAATGACCCAATGTGCACCTTGAATATTATATACCCTTTTAGGGATAGATTTCAAATAGCTCTGATATAGCAGAAACCACTAAATTATGAAATTGCTAAATTGGGAATTGTACTTCAACCCAGAACAAAAAATGTGCTTTGACGGACACTAAATATCTTTCCAAGCAACAACAGTACAGCGGTAACGAGAGATTTAGCAGGATATAAATTTGAGGCCTAGTATTTAGGCGCTGGGTGACAGGTATGGGTTTAGTGACAGAATTAGACTTGGAAATACACAGTAGCGGGTGTGTGTGAAGTTATTCTGAATGACCCAATGTGCACCTTGAATATTATATACCCTTTTAGGGATAGATTTCAAATAGCTCTGATATAGCAGAAACCACTAAATTATGAAATTGCTAAATTGGGAATTGTACTTCAACCCAGAACAAAAAATGTGCTTTGACGGACACTAAATAACTTTCCCAGCTACAACAGGACAGCGGTAACGAGAGATTTAGCGGGATATAAATTTGAGGCCTAGTATTTAGGCGCTGGGTGACAGGTATGGGTTTAGTGACAGAATTAGACTTGGAAATACACAGTAGCGGGTGTGTGTGAAGTTATTCTGAATGACCCTATGTGCACCTTCAATATGATCTACCCTTTTAGGGATAGATTTCAAATAGCTCTGATATAGCAGAAACCACTAAATTATGAAATTGCTAAATTGGGAATTGTATTTCAACCCAGAAGAAAAAATGTGCTTTGACGGACACTAAATAACTTTCCCAGCTACAACAGGACAGCGGTAACGAGAGATTTAGCAGGATATAAATTTGAGGCCTAGTATTTAGGCGCTGGGTGACAGGTATGGGTTTAGTGACAGAATTAGACTTGGAAATACACAGTAGCGGGTGTGTGTGAAGTTATTCTGAATGACCCAATGTGCACCTTGAATATTATATACCCTTTTAGGGATAGATTTCAAATAGCTCTGATATAGCAGAAACCACTAAATTATGAAATTGCTAAATTGGGAATTGTACTTCAACCCAGAACAAAAAATGTGCTTTGACGGACACTAAATATCTTTCCAAGCAACAACAGTACAGCGGTAACGAGAGATTTAGCAGGATATAAATTTGAGGCCTAGTATTTAGGCGCTGGGTGACAGGTATGGGTTTAGTGACAGAATTAGACTTGGAAATACACAGTAGCGGGTGTGTGTGAAGTTATTCTGAATGACCCAATGTGCACCTTGAATATTATATACCCTTTTAGGGATAGATTTCAAATAGCTCTGATATAGCAGAAACCACTAAATTATGAAATTGCTAAATTGGGAATTGTACTTCAACCCAGAACAAAAAATGTGCTTTGACGGACACTAAATATCTTTCCAAGCAACAACAGTACAGCGGTAACGAGAGATTTAGCAGGATATAAATTTGAGGCCTAGTATTTAGGCGCTGGGTGACAGGTATGGGTTTAGTGACAGAATTAGACTTGGAAATACACAGTAGCGGGTGTGTGTGAAGTTATACTGAATGACCCTATGTGCACCTTCAATATGATCTACCCTTTTAGGGATAGATTTCAAATAGCTCTGATATAGCAGAAACCACTAAATTATGAAATTGCTAAATTGGGAATTGTATTTCAACCCAGAACAAAAAATGTGCTTTGACGGACACTAAATAACTTTCCCAGCTACAACAGGACAGCGGTAACGAGAGATTTAGCAGGATATAAATTTGAGGCCTAGTATTTAGGCGCTGGGTGACAGGTATGGGTTTAGTGACAGAATTAGACTTGAAAATACACAGTAGCGGGTGTGTGTGAAGTTATTCTGAATGACCCAATGTGCACCTTGAATATTATATACCCTTTTAGGGATAGATTTCAAATAGCTCTGATATAGCAGAAACCACTAAATTATGAAATTGCTAAATTGGGAATTGTACTTCAACCCAGAACAAAAAATGTGCTTTGACGGACACTAAATAACTTTCCCAGCTACAACAGGACAGCGGTAACGAGAGATTTAGCAGGATATAAATTTGAGGCCTAGTATTTAGGCGCTGGGTGACAGGTATGGGTTTAGTGACAGAATTAGACTTGAAAATACACAGTAGCGGGTGTGTGTGAAGTTATTCTGAATGACCCAATGTGCACCTTGAATATTATATACCCTTTTAGGGATAGATTTCAAATAGCTCTGATATAGCAGAAACCACTAAATTATGAAATTGCTAAATTGGGAATTGTACTTCAACCCAGAACAAAAAATGTGCTTTGACGGACACTAAATAACTTTCCCAGCTACAACAGGACAGCGGTAACGAGAGATTTAGCGGGATATAAATTTGAGGCCTAGTATTTAGGCGCTGGGTGACCGGTATGGATTTAGTGACAGAATTAGACTGGGATATGGCCAAAAAATAACCACACTATTGCTGGTTAAATGCACTTGGTGACGGGCGCAGCTTGCCCCTGATGTAGTATATGGCCAAAAAATGAACAGACTATTGCTGGTTAAATGCACTTGGTGTCACAGCTTGACCAACCACACTACTGAGGGTTAAATGCACTTGGTGACGGGCGCAGCTTGCCCCTGATGTAGTATATGGCCAAAAAATAAACAGACTATTGCTGGTTAAATGCACTTGGTGTGACAGCTTCACCCTGATGTAGGCTTTAGCCAGAAAACAACCACACCATTGAGGGTTAAATGCACTTGGTGACAGGCGCAGCTTGCCCCTGATTTTGTATATGGCCAAAAAATGAACAGACTATTGCTGGTTAAATGCACTTGGTGTGACAGCTTCACCCTGATGTAGGCTTTAGCCAAAAAACAACCACACCATTGAGGGTTAAATGCACTTGGTGACAGGCGCAGCTTGCCCCTGATTTTGTATATGGCCAAAAAATGAACAGACTATTGCTGGTTAAATGCACTTGGTGTGACAGCTTCACCCTGATGTAGGCTTTAGCCAAAAAACAACCACACCATTGAGGGTTAAATGCACTTGGTGACAGGCGCAGCTTGCCCCTGATTTTGTATATGGCCAAAAAATGAACAGACTATTGCTGGTTAAATGCACTTGGTGTGACAGCTTCACCCTGATGTAGGCTTTAGCCAAAAAACAACCACACCATTGAGGGTTAAATGCACTTGGTGACAGGCGCAGCTTGCCCCTGATTTTGTATATGGCCAAAAAATGAACAGACTATTGCTGGTTAAATGCACTTGGTGTGACAGCTTCACCCTGATGTAGGCTTTAGCCAAAAAACAACCACACCATTGAGGGTTAAATGCACTTGGTCGCAGCTTGTGCTGGCGCACCACAAGACACAAAATGGCCGCCGATCACCCCAGAAAAATGTGACTGACAAACGGTCTGGGCAGCCTAAAAACAGTGAGCAATTGAGGATCAGCAGCTCAATGATCCACAGCTGCAGATCGATCAGTTAATCAAGTCCTTTGGAGGAGTTAATCTGCCTAATCTCGCCCTACTGTCGCAGCCGCAACCTCTCCCTACGCTAATCAGAGCAGAGTGACGGGCGGCGCTATGTGACTCCAGCTTAAATAGAGGCTGGGTCACATGGTGCTCTGGCCAATCACAGCCATGCCAATAGTAGGCATGGCTGTGATGGCCTCTTGGGGCAAGTAGTATGACGCTTGTTGATTGGCTGCTTTGCAGCCTTTCAAAAAGCGCCAAGAAAGCGTCACAAAAGCGCCAAGAAAGCGACGAACACCGAACCCGAACCCGGACTTTTACGAAAATGTCCGGGTTCGGGTCCGTGTCACGGACACCCCAAAATTCGGTACGAACCCGAACTATACAGTTCGAGTTCGCTCATCCCTATTTAGGATACGTTATGTTCCACCAATAGAAGATTATCAAATCTTATTTGTAAATAACCAGACATCAATTATTCTGCAAGGATGATTTGTAGATGTTTTCCAGAGAGCAAATATTTAATGGAAAATTCTATTTGATCAGTTGATATTTGTAATTCAACAACAAATATAAACTTTCCTAAAAGGGGAGAACTTTCCAAAGAGATTAACAAATAATAGTGTATGGAACACACGTCCACTATTACAGAGAGGGAGACAATAGCCATGGCAGGAGAGAGGCTTGTTAATGAATTGCATGTGCTCCATGAAAGAAAGTCAATGGTTTTCATTATCTGGCTTAATAAACAAATCAAATATGCTACACTTTATCTGAAGAAACAATCATTTTCCTATTAAGCGCTGAACTCTTTTCCTGTTACCGTCTTAGGCAATAAGGATTTTTACAAAAGAATTCTAAATACTACACCATGCTGCTAAAATGCAGTCCTGGTATGACACGTATGTTAAATATTGTCCTGTATCATGTGAATAATTGGGATTTTTTTTCCTTGTTATGAACAGTTATATAGTTTACAAGCATCTCTCAGTTACTGTCACTATAGATACGGTATGTAATATACAGTACTGTACATTGAAACACTCGCCAAATAAACAGCATCCAAATTTGCTGTATTTTACCAGTCATGTAAAGCAAATTGATCACTCTGGGCTAATGACATACAGTATGCCATCATAGAGGAGGAAAGCATGATGCAGCATCCCTAATTTCAAGGGAAGGGGCGGGGCATGGATAGGTTGGACAACTGTATCATAATAGCTGCATAAGCTTAAAGGGATATTTCCATCACAGACAATGGGGGCATATTGCTACAATATGCCCCAATTGTCTGAAAGGTGTGGGACCTGCACCTACACCGGGAACGGAACGGGGAAAGCGGTGGCTGGAGGTCCCCAGGTTTCCTGGGGTCCATCCACCACCAAGGTCTCTCCCCATACAAGTGAAAGGGAGTGCACTGAGCTTGCACGGCCACTGCTCCCATTAATTTCTATGGGGCCAATGGAAATAGCCGAGCCAGTGCCAAAGAAATGAATGGAGGGCGGCTGCGCATGTGCGGTGCGCCCTCCACCACCTTCACTGCTCTGTTCTCGGTGTAGGTGTGGGTCCCAGCGATATGCCCCCATTGTCTGTGATGAGTTACTACCTCGGGAAGGGAGCTATGCGGCAGTGGAGAAAGAATGCTTGGCCCTGGTCTGGGCCCTAAAGAAGTTGAGTCCTTATCTGTACGGGCAGGAATTTTCCCTTGTAACTGACCACAACCCATTGGTCTGGCTTAACAGGGTCTCTGGGGATAATTGCAGGTTGCTACGCTGGAGCTTAGCCCTGGATTTTGTATGGGGAGGATTTTGTATGGGAGTGTTTTACTGTATTGTACATGTTTATTGGTTGTTTTTACAAAACCCTGTGGGTGGTACTAATGTGTATATAAGAACAATAAACCCACAGATCTGGCTGTCCACTGCTTTACCCTCAACACAGAGCTTGGTCTCATATATTTTTTTTTTTTGGGGGGGGGGGGGGGGGAGTTCTTCTAAACGGCGGTTTCATTCTCTCCTGCTCAGAGGATCGTAACAAAAGTTAAGTTTTAGAAGTATCATCAAAGACATATGTTAAAACAAGGCAAATAGTCTATATGACTAATTGTAAATACTCACCATAAAGTGCTTTAACATATGCCTGGGTCTATGTCATGTAGTGTAAGGTAAGTTGTACTTATGGCACCCTTTATTATTCCTTATGATGTAGGAAGCTGGAATTTTTTTTTAAATGGAGTGGAATTGGAAAAAAAAAATGCAATTCCGCCATTTGGTTATGGTTTGCGTTTTTACGACTTTCCTTTTGCAGTAAAATGGAGATGTTAACTTCATTCTCCAGATGAGCCCTACTAGCTTGGGTTTTCATTATGTATGAAAAAAGTTAAAGAGCAGCACACTTTTTTAAGCTGGTGCAATACCTTGAAGCAGACCACTGACCTGGTCTTGTTAAATATGTGCAAAAAAGGCCAAGGCAGCACTCACATATTTGTGAAAAACAAAGGGTATTTTATTAACCCGTGTGGTAACTAGTGATGAGCGGGAGGTGCCATATTCGATTTTGCAATATTTCGCGAATATTTGATTGAATATTCGTCAAAATTGAATATTTGTAATTATTCCAATTATCGCGAATAATATGCGATTTAATTAATTTTTCTTTTGATAGTATAAGGCAACGTTCCTATGACTAATTGACTATGGCTAGGCTAATATGTGTATTTTAAGAAATTTCGTAATATTGCTCTAACTTCTTCTTTTAGAATATTACGAATATTCTAAAAGACGAAGTTAGAGCAATATTATGAAATTTCGTAAAATACACATATAGATTGTAATTTAGCTAATATAGTGCTATAAGTGCTATAATCCTTTTTTTTCTAAATTTTTTTTTGCCTCTTCTGAACTTAAGTTTTGTAAAATATGTACACTATAAAAAAAATTACTATAGCAGTATATTAGCTAAATTACAATCTATATGTGTATTTTACGAATATTCGTAATATTGATCTAACTTCGTCTTTTAGAATATTCGTTATATTGCTCTAACTTGGTCTTTTAGAATATTACGAATATTCTAAAAGACGAAGTTAGAGCAATATTAAGAATATACGTAAAAAGTTGAAATCGCAATTCGATTATTATAACTTGAATTAATCGGATTGCGATTTCAACTTAGCACTGCTATATTCCATATTAGGCTAGAATTAACGAATATGGAATATAGCAGTGTTAAGTTCAAATCGCAATTCGATTATTTTAACTTGAATCAATCGGATTGCGATTTCAACTTAGCACTGCTATATTCCATATTAGGCTTAGCCTAATATGGAAATTTAGCAGTGCTAAGTTGAAATCGCAATTAGATTAATTCAAGTTATAATAATCGAATTGCGATTTCAACTTAACACTGCTATATTCCATATTCGTTAATTCTAGCCTAATAGGCTAGAATTAACGAATATGGAATATAGCAGTAAGTTGAAATCCCAATTCAATTATTATAACTTGAATTAATATAATTGCGATTTCAACGTAATTCTCAAATCCGACAGTACATTCTAGTATATGGAGACGTTCCCTCGGTGATGGGGACGCTCCATGAGCACGGAAGTCGGCAGAAGCGGCAACGGGCACTGACTGGAGCAGCTACTAAGCCAGGAATCCAAAGGACAGGTAAGAACAACTTTAGGGAAGTGGGAAAGAAAAAAATATAACAATAAAAAAAAAACAATATTCGATTTCGCGAATATATAGAACTATATTCTAAATATTCGCGAAATCTCGAAGTTGCAATATTCGAGAAAAAAATTCACAATTCGAATATTCACGCTCAACACTAGTGGTAACAGCACTTGACAAAGGCTCCATGGAGTGAGCTGAAACGTTGCTGTTACCACATGGATTAATAAAATACCCTTTGTTTTTCACGGATATTTGAGTGCTGCCTTGGATTTTCATTAGCTATGGGCAATAATCATCAATATTAAAGGAGCTTGAGCTTGCTTAAGCTCAGCCAGAGAAAAGAAAGTATGATGTTGAAAGAAGTCCTAACTTCTCATCAGGGGTCACAGGTAGCTATCAAGTACTGAGGTGAATGTGTATGTGTCTACCAGTAGAAGGAGGCTGCACAAATTTTTATCTGCTTGGGTTAGCCAGAAATTTTTACTCTTCAGAAAGATTATCTGGGCGAGACTAAGGCTTGACCATGAACACCTAGACAAACACTAGGGATGGAACAGCAGCCTATATTTACTATGAGTTAGAGCTCATGCACATGACCGTAAGTATTTTTCAAAACACGGCTCTGCAAAAAAAATAAAAAATGATGACATCCATGTGACGTCTGTGTTACATCAATTTTTTTGCGGATCAATTGTAGCAATGCCTTTGCTCGTTCACAAAATGGACAAGAATGTTCTATTTTTTTGTGGAATGAACATGTGGCCATACAAAATGCACTTGGAGGCATTCCCATTTTTTTGCGGCCCCATTGAAATGAATGGTTCCACATACAGGCCACAAAAAAGATGGAACGGACACGGATAAAAAATACATTTGTGTGCGTGAGCCTTTAGAAAGAGTAAGAATCCAGATAGGGAACATTTAAATGCCCTAGAATTATCACAATGGCTCATGTTGCATGATAAATCCGGCACCTCTATGGACGGCCTGTGGAAAAGTTAAGTTTTTCTGATTTGTAAAACACAAAATAATTTAAGCAGATATGCCCTTGCTAGTTAAGCCATGCTCCCTGTCTACAACAAGAGATGCAACATTTTGCACCAAGTCTAGCAAAATGCCCCAAAATTGTAGAAAAAATTGTGATGCATAAATCTAGGCTAACATGCTTTGTATAGAGAAGGTCCACACTTCACTGTGGGTACTTGATACCAACTATAAATTGTGGTTGGAGAAATGTTATTGTTTGGGGCTGTTGTGCTACATCACTGCCGGGGCAGGTAGCCATCATCAAAACAAATTCTATAGTTTACTAGGGAAAACAGTGGCATGCCCAGGAACAACAGTTGTCACACTGGAAAAATGCAGGACTGGTCAGTTGTGTTCGTCATAGATATGCAACAACTAGCTGGAGGCAACTGATATACAGTATGTGAACCCAGCCGTAGAATTTACTATAAATTATTCACTGTACCAAAGGACCCTTAAAGGAGTATTCCAGGGTGTTAATATTGATGACCTGTCCTCAAGATATGCCATTAATATCTGATCAGTGGAGCTTAACCCCACTGATCATCATTTTCAGAATAGTTTTGGTGCCAGAAGTCAGTTCTGGAACTACAGAGCTTCATCCATTGTGTGGTGGATGGAGCTGGTGACAACTGAAGTTAATGGGAGCAGCGCTAAAGTAACCAGTTCCATCCACTGCACAATGGACAGAGCTGTGCTGTTCGGGTGCTGACTTCTGGTGTGGGAACTATTCTGCAAATGCTTAACTATTCTACAACCCCAGTCACATGTTGATGGTCTATTCTGAGGATAAACCATCAATATTAAAATCCTGCAATACCCCTTTAAGAATAATGTAAGAGATATGTCAGAAGACTGAAGCTCAGCAAAACGTGGTACCATGCAACATGACAATGATACTGGCCACACACAAACTCTCTTGATGTCAGAGGCTGCTAGACAGTTGGAGATTGCTTGTACCACGGGGCCAATACCAGATATTAGACTTTCTTTGTAGAAGAAAATGGTCAAGCGCATCTCTCAGATTTCAAAGTCAATTTGTTAGTGCTTCTAGTCTGTCTGGTTATGTATCTATCTGTAATCTTACACAAACTCTTTATTAGTCATGCTATATTTATGAGGGCAGAAGGCACACCAGATATAGAAATTCAGCATTCCCATAGACAAACACAGGTTTATGAGCTTTTTTTAGTTGAGTGTGAAATTTTTTATGGAGGAAAATTTGGCTTCTTTGGACAAGTCCTGCTCTTTCATCCTGAGATGGACAAAGCCACCAGCTTTCAGATTTTTTACACAAGTGACAGTTACAATGCTATAAACATTATTCGTGTATTTGATGTTGGTTTAAAAAGCTTTTTTATGGTTCCACATGTCTTTTTCGTTTTGCATACCAAACACTTTCCCCACAGTGTAACGTATGCAGGTTTTCTTCAGAAATAGAGATGAGCAAATCGATTGTAAAAAAATGGGACTTTTTACAAATTTCACCAAAAAAGTTTCCAAGTAAATTAAACTTTTGGACGAATCAAATAAAAACGGTACCCAACACCATTTTACTATAAATATAGGAGGGGAAAACTCCTCCTATCATAGGTGTAAAGTGAAGCGTTGCCATGCCATGTTAGGCCTCTTTCACACGGGCGTTGCGGGAAAATGTGCGGGTGCCTTGCGGGAACACCTGCGATTTTTCCACGCGAGTGCAAAACATTGTAATGCGTTTTGCACTCGTGTGAGAAAAATCGCGCGTGTTTGGTACCCAAACCCAAACTTCTTCACAGAAGTTCGGGCTTGGGATCGGTGTTCTGTAGATTGTATTATTTTCCCTTATAACATGGTTATAAGGGAAAATAATAGCATTCTGAATACAGAATGCATAGTAAAATAGCGCTGGAGGGGTTAAAAATAAATAAAAAATAAATAAACTCACTTTAGTCCACTTGCTCACGTAGCCAGCATCTCCTTCTGTCTTCATATTAGCTTTGTGTAGCAACAGGACCTGTGGTGACGTCACTCCGGTCATCACATGATCCATCACCATGGTAAAAGATCATGTGATGGATCATGTGATGACTGTGACATCACCAAAGGTCCTTGTTGCTACACACAGCTAAGATCAAGACAGAAGGAGATTCCGGGCTGCGCGAGCAAGTGGATTAAGGTGAGTTAAATTTTTATTTTTATTTTTTTAACCCCTCCAGAGCTATTTTACTATGCATTCTGTATTCAGAATGCTATTATTTTCCCTTATAACCATGTTATAAGGGAAAATAATAATGATCGGGTCTCCATCCCGATCGTCTCCTAGCAACCGTGCGTGAAAATAGCACCGCATCCGCACTTGATGTGTGAAAATCACCGCTCATGTGAACAGCCCCATAGAAATGAATGGGTCAGGATTCAGTGCAGGTACAATGCGTTCACTTCACGCATTGCACCCGCGTGGAATACTCGCTCGTGTGAAAGGGGCCTTAGAGTAGTCACACAGCTAATCACTTGCTAAAGTACAACAAGCAGCAAACATCCCACTGGCTGTCTCCCTGCCAACTCCAACTGGGCAAGGTGGTCAGCAAAAATGACTGAAACACTGTGACTGTTCTGCATTTGTGGTGAATAACGCTGGCTCTCTGTATGGCACACGTGATAAATTTTATTGTGCAGCAATTTTTGGAAAAGTACAGTGGCTTGCAGAGGGTTCTGGCATATCCAGGAGACTATCCTCACATTTCAACCATTCTTATGTGGCAAGGAATGCCAGGAGGGCTATGCGGTGCTATTTTCACGCACGGTTGCTAGGAGACGATCGGGATGGAGACCCGATCATTATTATTTTCCCTTATAACATGGTTATAAGGGAAAATAATAGCATTCTGAATACAGAATGCATAGTAAAATAGCGCTGGAGGGGTTAAAAAAATAAAAATAAAAATTTAACTCACCTTAATCCACTTGCTCGCGCAGCCCGGAATCTCCTTCTGTCTTGATCTTAGCTGTGTGTAGCAACAAGGACCTTTGGTGATGTCACAGTCATCACATGATCCATCACATGATCTTTTACCATGGTGATGGATCATGTGATGACCGGAGTGACGTCACCACAGGTCCTGTTGCTACACAAAGCTAATATGAAGACAGAAGGAGATGCTGGCTACGTGAGCAAGTGGACTAAGGTGAGTTTATTTATTTTTTATTTATTTTTAACCCCTCCAGCGCTATTTTACTATGCATTCTGTATTCAGAATGCTATTATTTTCTTGCTGGAATTCCACCTTGCACATGCGGAAAGCAGTGAATTTGTTTGTCATTCACAAGACAGCATTTGTTGTATCATGGTCAGGCAGCGGCAGCTCATCAGAGACACCCTAATATTTATCTTAGAGCAGGCGTTAACAGTGATCTAAAAAAATGATGAAGGAAGAAGCAGCTTACGCATCTTGCTGGCCACCCTGTAGCTGGGGACTCACATGGAGAAAGTCCTATGGTGGAGGAAGTGGAGGATGAGGAGTTTCCACTGGAGGAGGAGCAGGAGGAGGAGCCACATGTGCAGGAGGACAAGGTTGATGATGATTATGGTGATGACAACATTGACTTCAAATGGAGTCCTTGCAAATACAACACAGAGAGGGGCTCAAAACAAAAACAATAAGAGAAGTCCTCTCAAACAAATGGCAGCTCCTGCTCCATATAAAGGTTTAGTAATGGCCTACTTTATTTGTAGGGATCTGAAGAAGATGACACATCCGTAGAGATTGGACTTCCAGAATCCCAGGAATCACGGGAAGATCCTTCCAGTTGTCCCTCCATTATCTGCTGTTTAGGTGTGAATGGCAATTTCAGTTTTTCACCTTTTCAAAGATAGGGGGCTGTCCTTTCTTTATGTTGTAATCCAGCCCACTCGCAGGGTCAATCCTGGTTACAGGTTTGGATTCCTCTGGTGGATCTTTCATTGATGAAGAATTTGCGTTTTTTCTTCATAAGTTGGGATAGTAGATACCTGATGTTGTTGTACAGCTAGTTGTTGAAATAGAACTGCACAGTCCTCTGCAGCTGTACTGTGACTTTGTGACTCGGGCCTTCCTCTTCTAACCAGTTCCCTCTGGGGTCTAGGTTTACTGACAGGGTCTTTGGTAACAATGGTGGGTTGCCATAGAATATTGGTACCTGCAAAACCAGTGGCGTATTGATTCTGAGTACTTGGTGGCACATACTTTGCAGCAGGCCGCACAGGCGCGGTAGAAGGTTCCTGCTCTAGATCCTCCTCAGACTCAGAGTCTTTGTCAAGCTCCTGGGTCTCCGTGGGCTGTCCTGGCTGACGTACTGCGGTAGCATAAGGTCCATGTGTACCCTCTGCAGAGGTGAACTCAACCACCCCATTAACCCCTTCATGACTGCAATACGTTCATATACGTGATATTTGCACATGCCCCGTGCAGCTATCACGTCTATAAACGTCAAACCAGCTCTTTAATCCAAGCTCTGCAAAGTGCTTGGATTAAAGCTTCTGCCCCTGCACTGCTGCTGTCACGGACAGCATACAGTGCAGTAATGCCGGCAAGGGACCAATCAGAGTGGCCCCTTCCCGGCAATCGATCAGATTGGTTAGTCTGTGCAGACTAACCAATCGGATCGTGGCAGTGAAAAAATGCCGGCTTCAGGCTCTGATCTGCGCTCTGCAGAGCAGAGCCTGAAATGAGGTAGTGTCTCTGTGGCCCCTGATCTGTGCCCCCCGATCTGTGCCTCTCCAATCCCCCCTTGTGTCCGCCTGCCGCCTGCAGCTCATCTCCTGCTCCTGCGCTCATCTCCTGCTTAGAGGCAGCTGCCCTGATGCGATCCGCCCCCTCCCCGCCCCATGCATTCTCCCCGCCCCTTCTGCCCCAGCCTCCCTCAATGTTGGCGGCCGTACCCCCCCTTTCCAGCACTGCCCCCGGTCCCCCCGCTGTGTGTGATGGCGGCGGCTCCATTCCTGAGACTCTGACACTCTGCTGTAACCCCATAGATGCCGCGGTTGCGACATCCATGCGGTTAATAGAGGGAGGTAGCTCCCTCTCTCAACCATCGGGGCTGCCGCGCTGCGATGGCAGCACCCGCTGTTGCCACCTACAGGGCATCTAATAGTATTATATTTTGCAATGCAAGAGCATTGCAAAGTATAGTACAGCCATCAGCCCACTGGATCTTCATGATCCAACAGGGACTTGATAAAAAAAGAAAATAATAAAAATGAAAAATAAAAAAATAAAGAAAAATGTAAATTAAAAAAAGAAATTACCTTTTCCTATAAAAAATGAAAAAATAAAATAAAATACACATATTAGGTGTCACCACGTCCTTAATGACCGTCTCTATAAATATATCACATGATAGACCCCGTCTGATAAACACCATAAAAAAAAAACTGCCAAAAAAGCTATTTTTGTCCCCTTACATCACAAAAAGTGCAACAGCAAGCGATCAAAAAGGCTTATGATCCCCAAAATAGTACCAATCAAACCGTCACCTCATCCCGCAAAAAATGATACCCTATTTAAGACAATCGCCCAAAAAATAAAAAAGCTATGGCTCTCAGACTATAGAGACACTAAAACATAATTTTTTGGGTTTCAGAAATACTATTATTGTGTAAGACTTAAATAAATAAGAAAAAGTATACATATTAGGTATTGCCAAGTCCGCAACGATCTGCTCTATAAAACTATCACATGACCTAACTCCTCCTGTAAAAATAAATAAACTGTTCCAAAACAGCCAATTTTTGGGTCACCTTGCCCCATAAAGTGTAATAATGAATGAATAAAAAATCCTACGTACCCAAAAATGGTACCAATAAAAACCTCAACACTTTCTGCAAAAAACGAGCCCCTGCACAAGACGATCGGCAGAAAAATAAAAAAAATATGGCGTTCAGAAAACCAATCCAGCAAAATCTGCCTTCCAAAAACTGTATGGCATTCCTTTCCTTCTGCGCCCTGCTGTGTGCCCATACAGCAGTTTACGACCACATGTGGGGTGTTTCTGTAAACCTAGGAATCAGGGTAATAAATATTGAGTTTTGTTTGGCTGTTAACCCTCAAAGTGTTAAAGAAAAAAATGTAATAAAATTGAAAATCTGCCAAAAAAGTGAAATTTTGAAATTTCATCTCCATTTTCCTTTAATTCTTGTGGAACACCTAATGGGTTAACAAAGTTTGTAAAATCAGTTTTGAGTAACCTGAGGGGTGTATTTTCTACAATGGGGTCATTTATGGGGGTATTCACTATGTAGGCCCAACAAAGTGACTTCAGACCTGAACTGGTCCTTAAAAAGTGGACTTCAGACCTGAACTGGTCCTTAAAAAGTGGGTTTTGGAAATGTTCTTAAAAATTTTAAGAATTGCTTCTAAACTTCTAAGCCTTCTAACGTCCTAAAAAAATAAAATCACATTTCCAAAATGATGCCAACATAAAGTAGACATATGGGGAATGTTAAGTAATAAATATTTTATTAGGTATCTGTAACGGATCTCCTTGCACCCCGACTGGGTACCTCTGTCGATAGATGCTCCTAGTGCTTTCCGAAGACTCCAAGCACTCCACTTGACACCGTCGTCCAGCATCCCGGTAGGTCTGGTGCAGAGACTGCGGTCCCATCTGCACCATTGGAGTTAGGGGTGCTGTCCCCCTGTGGTTGGGGAGAGAGACCGGTTGTCTCCTCTCCCTTCAAAGTACACTGCCGCTGGGGAATTGAGACGATGCTCTCCTCTCCCTGCAAAACATACTGCCGCTGGGGAGCAGGACCAACTGTCCCTACTCCCTGAAACTCCGGCTGCCGTTGGGGATCTGGGCCGACTGCCCAGCATCCCTGTAGGGCCGGTGGAGAGATCTCAGTCCCATCTCCACCTGCCATATGAGTTTTTCCCCAAGACCAGTCTATGAGGTCCCCTACCTCTGTAGCTGGTACTGAAGCAGGGGATACTTCAGTCGGGTCTTCCCAGCTGCAGGGTTATAGGTCTGGGACTGCCACCCAGATCTCTGGCAGTGTATATTGGGACCGAATTGAGCTGAAGAGGTATTGGTAATCCTGCTCCAGCTCCCACTCCTTTGACACTAGAGATGCCAGGTCTTGTCTCTTCTCTCTCGCTGTAGCCCAATCATGCATAGCCTCCCTGTAGTCATAGATATCCCAGAACCGGGACTCTCCAGCATCTCCGAACTCCGGTTCTGCGAAGGCCTCAAACAACAAGTCAAGGCCATCATAACCCCCACCTTTGGGTCTGTCGCGCTCAGCCATACAGGGGGAGTGCCTAATCATATACCACCAGAGTGCCTGGTAGGCGTTGTCTAGCTAAAGCTCCTTCCATACCAGGCTCTCATCCAGGGGCTGCTCTCCCAAGAGACCCAGCCGCATCGCCACACCCTTCTGTAGCCGCTGCTCATAACTGGGGAGGCTCTCACCTTGCCGCTGCTGGGCATTTTCCAGGGCATCATACCAGATTTCCTTTCTGTCTGCATCCCTGTAGTCCGCGGCTGCCTCCTCCTCCTCGTCATAGAACGCTGTCCGAAGACTAGCCAATTCCATCCTGCTGTAGCCAGGGGCGCTGTATGGATACTAGCGTTGCCCTCAATTGTGTAAATCCATGAACAGTGTCTCCGAGCTCCTTTTCCTCTCATTAGGACGCCATCCCACTGCTGCCACCAATGTAATGGATCTCTTGGCACCTCAACGGGGTACCTCTGTTGATAGATTCTCCTAGTGCTTTCCGAGGACTCCAAGCACTCCACTTGACACCGTACGCACTGCAGAACCCACGAACTGCCGAAGCTTGGTTGAGCTCTCACGGTCTCCTACCCACCCTGGACCTACGACAAGGCTCCAGGCTCCAGTGGGTGAACCTCTCCTACATCCAGAGAGCAGGAACAGCTCTTACAAGAGCTAGTAGTTATGCCAGGGGAGTATAGCAAATCTTCAGCGTATAGCAATCCCCCAGTGTCGATCAGTTACCCAAACACCAGCCTCAACTTGGTAAAGGGTAAAACAGGAATTCTTTATTTGAACACACAGCACTGATTTATACACATCTTCCAACAAGGTTACCACCCACAGTGTTTTGTAAAAACAGCCAATCACATGTATTTACAGTATTGACACCTTCCCAGCAATTGTACACAAAATCCCCTTCCCTCTGTCTGTAACGCAATCAACAAAATACAATAAGCATTGTCTGTGACGCAATTAACTAACACACTGGCATTGCCTGAGACGCAATCAACAAAATACAATTACCAAACGTAATGGGCTAACTTAATCACTCACAGACAGAAAACACACATTTTTCCCCAAAACACAGAAAACACCCCAAAACCCCACATATCCCCATAATATATACATCCATGGATAGCTCTGATCTGGGTGAACACCATATCCAAAGATCACCCAGATCCGAGCAGGGGTTCCCGAATTCCATGGAAGTCACATTTGGCCGGCCGCAAGCATGGCTTTCCTGCCCAAAACAGTTCCACAGATTTAAGCTGTGCGGCCGTTCTGTCTTCTCCTTCAAAGTTAGTATGGGCCATAATCCTGGGGCAAGAGGCTGGCAAACAGGACCCTCCAAAACCCAGTGGCGAGGTTGGTTTTGCCACAGTATCACTTTCTGTTTTAGAAGCAAAGAAATTGAAATTTGGAAAATTTAGAAGTTTTCGAAATTTTGGGTACATTTTGGATTTTTTCATAAATAAAGGTGAAATATATTGACTCAAATATATGACTATCATGAAGTACAATGTGTCACGAGAAAACAATCTCAGAATGGCTTGGATAAGTAAAAGTGTTCCAAAGTTATTACCACAAAGTGACGCATGTCAGATTTGTAAATTTTGACCTGGACACTAAGGCATCAATGACCCTTGGTCATGAAAGGGTTAATATATAGGTTATGTAGCCAAGCAGGGAGCTCCTTCCTCTTCACAGACTGGCGATTTACATAATAGTCACGATTGGTCTCCATATCGCGAATAAATCCAAATCCCCGTTGTTTGCAGAAGTCAAGAACTCTGCCTAATTTCCGTACTGGAAACGGAAAGTCCTTTACAGGTTCCTTCAGTAATTTACGAGTTAGGCGCTCATTATATTTCTTACAAGCATGGGTGCGCGGGAGTCGAGCTGACTTAATCTCCACTGACAACTTAGCCCAAAGTGCTGTCTGTTCAGTAGTGGGCCACGCTATGGCGGAGGCATCAGCAACCAGACCGGACTTCTCGGCATAATTTGGAGACTGGTGTCGCGGCATCGCAACTGCGCGCTGACCTGCACTGTAATCGGCCGATTCAGGGTTGCGGTCCACACTACGTTCCCTCCAGTGGTGGTCCCACAAGTCTTGTACATGAGCCTGCAGCTCTGGAGTCATATGCGTAGGGGTCCATGTCGGAGCGGCGACAGGGTCCCATCCAGATTCAATCTCTGGTGCAGAGCTCTCTTGCTTTTCTGCCATGCTGCTTCGGCAATACACTCCTCTCTCCATATAGCAATCAACGTCTCTCTTTGTAACGTGCGCACGCATGTCATGCTCTTCCTGAGTGCTAGGCCCGCCTCCCAGGTCTGTCTGACTGACAGGAGCGACGCAACCATTATCCACTGTACAAGGGGTGGTCTCAGGGAATCGGGTGTCCGGAGCAACAATGGTCAGTACTCCAATTGGGTTTGAAGATTTGGTGACACACAATAATGGAGCAGTCTTTTGTGCATTAAGATACTCATAGGTGGCTATGTCTTTGTCACAACATCCAATAGGTGGGCACATCAATATTCCACACATGGTTCCACCCATTCTGTTCTGCGGCAGAACTTTTTATAGGGCAGAGGAGGCGGCGCTGCGTTTGCATAAAGGGTTCGGCCTCTCAGAGTCAACACAGTAAAGATAGGATGGGCTTGACCAGAAAATTTTGCACAAATGGGCGGCACAAGATTTTCCCGTTCTTCAGGGGTGTCGCTAACTTATCCACAGTGATGGCGCAGTATTATTTTTATCAAACAAGAAGGCCCCCGGCGGGCATCTTAAGTGCATATAAACAGTCTATTCAATGACAGCAAGCTGTTTTAGTGACACACAAATGTCTGCTTTTCTCACTTTTAACACTGCAATTTTTATGCTGGTGACTAGTATAGCACTTCCATGCAATTTCCAAGCAGTTCAAACAGTTCTGTAGCCCAATACAATGCACAATAAGCAAAAGTCTCTCAATAAAGTAAAGGGGCTTATTCACATGCGACAGTCTCTCAAATATGGCGCAGGGGTAAATATCCTGTTCGTGACGCAAATAAAAGATATGCAGCCAGCCAGAACCGCAGGGGCAACACGTGAGGTGCACGGTGGACCGATAAGGGGCCAAATAACAACACAGTTCATCAGTTTACTCACAGTTAGCAGAAAGCCTCCCTGGGCTGGCAGCACAGTGTTGAGGAAGACAGCATGAAATCCTCCGGGGCATGCTCTGTGTTAGGGAAGCTTCAGCCAAGACGGAGGTTGAGGTGCCCTTGATGTTAGGGGTGCTTAGGGTGCTTGTTGTGGCTGAGGCCCTTAATGGTATTTGTCGTGACGCCAGTACCGTTAATGGTGGTACAACCAATGGTAAGAATGAAGTAGACAGTGGTAAGATACAACTCACAACTTTTACTGATGTTGGTTCCAGTTGCATTTACAGCCAGACAGAATAGAGTCTTTTGGAATTTAGAGGAATTCTGTTGATCCACTGCTAATAGGTTTGGCTGGGTTTAGCTTAGCTTGAAGGCTCTGTAGAAGTAGTTCTGGTAGGTGACTTTGCTTCAGGTCCCTAGTAAACCAGAGCTATTTGGTGAGGTTGCCTGTAATACATATTTGGTATGCTTAGTCCTTCTCGTTTCTATGACTTTTAAGCCCTTGAACAGGTAGCTAATCTGTATTCTTCAAAGTATGGTGAGCCTGCCTGTAGCTAGATTGTCCTCCACCATGTGCAAAGGTGCCCATTAAGCCTTTAGTATGGGTGTTATCACCGATGTCTTTAGTATGGGCTGTTATCACCGATGTCTCTCTTTAGCTTGGTTAACTTCTTCCAGGGACAAAAACGCTATCCTCTGGTTGTAGGTTCTGGGATCTACGAAGGTCACAGGAGGGAAACGCTCTCCTGCGCCTTATACCTTGGCTCTACCTCATTTGGCTTTACCCACTAATCTGTGGTATGTAGCCCCAGAGTAACCACTGACTCTGCTACTCTCTCACTTTACTTCTACTACCAACTGACTACTCCTCTCCCTTTACACTAGGCCTGACCTAAGTATATATATGACCTAAGTACTATCCCCATCTAGTGGTGGGATGTATAAATTACACCAGACCAGCCTATGAACAGGGATACAACAGGCGTTGTAGTACAAAAATGACATGCAATAGGATAATGCAGTTTTAAAGCTATTTCGCAGTTCCCATGTGTCCTGAGTGGGACGCTGTATTTAGACCGGCAGTGGATGTGCCGAAGTTATGTTGAGGCAGATCCACCGCCAGCACATAGGGTTATTAAGATTAGAGTCTAAAATGTTGGTCTTAATAAATGACCCCTTAAGAGCTTAAATGGGTTATCAGGGAATTATTATTCATGACCTATCCTCTGGATCAGCTGTTAGAAGAGGCCACTGCATCATCTGTGGTCAGCTGAATTATTATTTTTTATTATTTTTGGAAACCATGTGGACTCAAGAAGAGAGGGACCATCCAGTTTATCAGCACAAAATTCAAAACCATGTATCTCTGATGGTATAAGGTTGCAGTAGTGTCTATGGCATGGGCAGCTTACACATCTGGAAAGGAGCTGAACAGTATATAGAGGTTTTAGAATAACATATGCTCCCATTCAGACAACATCTCTTTCAGTAAAGGCTTGGCATATTTCCACAAAGCAATGCTAAACCATATACTGCATCCATCACAGCAGCATGGATTTGCAGAAGAAGAGTCAGGGTGCTGAACTAGTGTGCCTGCAGATTTCACCAATAAAAAATGTTTAATGCTTCATCAAATCTTGCAAAGAAGACTCAGAACTGTTTAGCAGCTAGAATCTAACATCAGACAACAATGGGAGACTTGGTCTCCTCACTTCTCAGATGTTTACAGACTGTTGTTATAAGAAGAGGGGATGCTACACAATGATAGACGTGGCACTATCCCAACATTTTTGAGATGTGTTGCTGCCATTAAGTTTTTAATGAATTAATCTTTGTGTTCATGAAATGGCATATAAAATCTGAGTCTATGAGATTTACGAATCATAGCATTCTGTTCTTGTTTACATAGCATCCCAACTTTTTGGGAATTGGGGTTGTATTTTATTAGAAAAAGCCTGGCCCTGGTGAAAGGTTCTTTTTAAGTTAAGTAAACAAAAAAGTTTCATTTTACGGAATACTTAAACAATTTATTACAACATGCAAACAGCAAGTTTCTTATGGGTCAAAAAGATTTAACTTCATTTTAGTAAAATGCTAATATATCCCCTATGTATAAAAAAAAAACAACAACAACAACATATATAACACCTCCGATCAAGCTACAGTCCTGTCTACTTTAGCACAGATTTATTAGTGCTACATCTACATCTGGTTGTCATTAGTAAGGAGTTTTAAATGACAATTTACATACAGTATATGGCTGCCTAGACATACCTAATGACTTGTACATGTGTGCCTGTTAAACAGCACAGAGTATTGCTGTTCCTAGTAGTGGAGTCTAGACTGGTGCTGACATTGCAAGGTTCAGCAGAAACAGAATACCCCAGAGCAAGCTAGCAAGATGTCTGACATGATGCCAATTGTGTGTAAATATATGTATATTTTATTTCTCATAATGGGTTTAACTTGGCATTCTTTGATTTACTACTGTGGTTATGCCAAGAGTTGCTATTTATTATAATGTACTGTGATGCAGACTATCATTTTGAAAGGAAAAATACTCAATATCAGCAGGGACCAGCTTGTGCATTAATGTACTTTGTTATGGCTCCATACAACCTCAAACCATACAACTAAGATGAAAGAAAGAGTTGAGTTTTGCATTGTAGAGTGTAGTGACTAGAGATGAGTGAATTTCTAAATAATTTGATTCGGCTGGTTCGCTGAATTTTCTGAAAAGATTCAATCCGAATTTATTCACGGCGAATCGTGTTAAAAAACTGCTAAATCCTGGCTGCAGAGAGCTTTATAGTGGTGTAGAACACTGTGCCTTGCAATAACACGCATAGGGAGTCTGCTGTGGTAGTGAAACAATACTGTGAGTCAGTATGACATGCAGATGACAGGCGTCGCTCTTAGAATCACTGGACACTTCATTTATTTGGGCAGTTACAGAGCTAAAACTGACCAAATAACTCAAGCATGAACTCAGCCTTATAGGTCAATGTTAGCGCCAGGTATAAAGAACCGTGCAGAGGCACAAGACCCTACTATAGTGTGAAAGAGCGCACTCCTTTTACACCACCATCAGCTGATTCCACATCATAGATGTCTACAGAACCTGTTCTATTAAACACTTATACAAGTAGAGCCCCCCTGACAGAGTGGAAAGGGTGTCAGCAGTAAGTTTGTGTTGACGTCACTGATTATTCTGTTGAGTCTGTTGAGCATCCGCCTTCACTCGGTCAGCATCTGGTCAGTAATTAATCAGCCCCCCCCCCCTTCCCGAAAAACAGAGATCACACATGAATGGAATATTTGCATGTCTTCTGTGTTTTGTACTCACTCCTGCTTTTGGCTACCAAATCATAAGCAAATTTTGATGGGACCATACAGGCCTTACAGCTGCTACATAGACAGGATCCATTGTGCGTCTCATTTTTCTATCCTCCTGACAGGATAAGCGTCAAATGAATGATGATGTCAACCAGGCCAAAAAGGCAAAATAGTGGCCCAGTCATGGAGTGTGGAGGGTGGGAGAACAGCTTGAGAAATCCACAGAGAGGCCCAATGACATATTTTTGAAGTAGCAGCAGCAGCATGAGGAGACTACAGAGTGGCCCATTTATATAGTGTTGAGGTGACAGCAGCATGAGGAAGCCACAAAGTGGCTCAGTGACATACGGTAGTGTTGAGTTAGCAGCAGCATGAAGATGCCACAGACTGGCAAGGTGACAGTGTAGAGGTGGCAGCAGCAGCATTATGAGGCCACAGAATGGCCCAGTAACATAGTATTGAGTTAGCAGCAGCATGAGGAGGCCACAGAGTGGCCCAGAGACAGAGTTGTTAGTTGGAAGCAGCAGGAGGAGACCACAGAGTGGCACAATGACATAGTGTGGAGGTGGCAACAGCAGCATGAGGAGACCTCAGTGGTGAGTTGGCAGCAGCATCAGGAGACCACAGAGTGGGGCAGGTAGGTGGCAATAACAGTACCCACTGACAATGATGGGTGTAAAAAAGAGCACATGGCATCAGATGTGTGGCATCAGGTGGGTGGCAGCATCAGAAAAGTAGTTGAGGCAGGTAGCCAAAAGTAACTGGCCTTATTTGTCAAGGTTTGGATGAGGCAGCATGGATGATCTAATCTGATGCATTAGGAATTGGTGGGCGGAAATCCTGGCTGATCTACTCCTGATTCTTCTTGACTAAGGTCAGTCTCTCCACATTAGGGTGGACAGGCGAGTTTTCCTTGGGGTAATTATGGCCCCCACACCACTAAACACCAGCTCTGATGCCACAATACTGGCTGGGCAGGACAACTTTTCAGGGCAAACTCGTCCAGTTGCGGCCACAAATCAAGTTTGGCTGCCCAGTAGTCCAGCGGATCTTCAATGTGGGGTGGCAGGTGCTGTCCAAGTATGCCACCACCTGCTGGTTCAGGTTGTGCTCCAGGTCTAGCTGCTGGTGAGTAGGTTTTTCACTAGGTGGGTTAAGAAAGCCGCTCATCGTTGACTCTAGACTCAAGCTGCTGCTGATGGAGCTGGTACTGCTCCTATCCCCCCACCCCACCACAGCAACCATGGCAGTGGAACAAGAGGGCAGAGGGCCCCTCTGGTCAGACCGGCGAGAGGATGGACAATGGTGCAGATAGGCAGCGCCAACTGACTGCATAGGATGTCTGTATAGTAGTTCTGTTTGCCCTCCCTCTCAGCGGGTGTAAAAAAGGCCCCTATTTTGGACCGGTAGTGGGTCCAACAAGGTGGAGAGCCAGAAGTCATCCCTCTGCCGAAAGGTGACAATTCGGCTGTCACTACCCAAGCAAGTTAGCATGCAGTGGGCCATTTGTGCAAGTGACTCAGAGGGACTCCCTGCCTCCATCTCCACTGAATAGCGCCACGGTGTGCCTGAGTCATCTGCCTCGTCTTCCTCATCTCTTTCTTGCTCCTCCTGCTCATCCTCTCCTGTCACCTATGTACAAAAATCACCCATTTTGCTGCACATTGCTTGTGCTCCAATGTCCTCCTCCAGTTCAGCCCCCACAGGGCTCATGTGGCCGTGAGATGTAGGCACCACATCTCCAGTCCCCTGACCAGCCAAAATTACCAGCAACTGTTCCAGGATATGAAGCAGTGGAATGATGTTGTTCATCCCGTAGTCCAGGCGACTGACAAATAACGTGGCTTCCTCAGAGGGCCTTAGCAAACGGCAGGTGTCACGCATGAGCTGCCACTGTCTGGCAGCGAAGTTACACAGGGGAGTACTCCTGTCCGCTTGGATCATCAAGAAATCGTTTATGGCCTTTCTCTGTTCATATAGTCAGTCCAACACATGGAGGTGGAAATGTTGCATATCAGCCTATGTTGGGGGACGCTGTTCTGCCGCTGCAGCTCAAGGAGTGTGTGCTTTGCGGTGTACGAGTGTCTGAAGTGCCTGCAAAGTTTACTGCCCATTTTTAGGATGTCTTACAGATGGGTGGAAGACTTCGGAAAATCTTTACAATAAGATTAAACACGTGCGCCATGCAGGGCACATGGCTCATCCCTCCTTGACGCAGTGCCGACACCATGTTCTTCGCATTGTCGGTCACCGTGGTTCCAATTTTGAATTGTCGCTGAGAAAGCCAATGTTAGATTTCTTGGTGAAGGCTGCAGAGCAGTTCCTCCTCTGTGTGACTCCATTCTCCCAGGCAAACTGTGTGCCCTGCACATGTGTTATGCTGGAGGAGCACTGTGAATTGTCACTGCAGTAGAGGTGGAGGACATGGTGGAGAATGAGGAGGCAGAGGCGGAAATTTTTGCAGGACCAATGGCTGCATATGTTGACGCAGGGCCGTGGTGCCAACATTGGAACCCTGGCCCCACCTCACCTTCTGCCCACAGATTCGGCAGATGGTCATGTTCACCTCCGCCGTCGGCTTAACAAAAAACTGCCACACTGCCGAGTAGGTTATTTTACCCCCAACACTCTACACTGACCGACTGCTACGGCCGCTGCCTCTGTGAACCCCTGCATCACTACTTTCCAGGCCGGTAGGCTCCTGTAAAGTGGGTGGTCTACCCCCGGGCACTTTTGGCTCCCGACCTCCCAATGCTTTCACCCTCCTGACTCCCGGACATGCTACCGACTTGCTGGCTCCGCCGCTGCCTCACGTGCCACCCTCTTCCCCCAATGATGATGAAGCCCTATCGTCACCCGGCTCCCAATTGCGATCGGCTACATCATCATCGAGTACTGTCTGCAAGTCATTGACGTCCTCCTCAACGGTCTCTGAGCCAGGAGCCTGACCGCTTGCAACACCTGCTCCCACACCACTTTCCTCATCACTACTTGCCAACCTACCGGATGAAGCAGCGGATTTCTCCTCCAGATCTTGACTGGGCAGTAGCTGCTGACTGTCCTCTAGTAGCTCGTCTTCAATGTATAGTGGAGCTGAGCCCACAGAATATAATACTTCTCTGGCTGATGTAACAGAAAAGGACAGAGGCAGGTTGAGGACAGGTGAGTGCACAGGACCTGCTTCCGGGCCATGCTAATTAAGGGTTGTGTCAGATGAACCCACCGGCCGGGAGTGTCTGATGTCACTTGGGAAAAAGTGATTGACCGAGTCAACCATTCAAGAACCGCTGGGTTGCTGGTTAAGACACGACCTCTAGCTGACCCTGGGAGCTCAGGCCTCTCGAAGTGACCCCTGCTGCCACAGCCCCTTACTCTGCTGTGACCTGTGCCTGTGCCATACACATTTAGTCCTCTTCCCCTCCCCTGTGCAGGGCATGTTACTTTACTGTCTGACACACTGTTAGATCAAATAAATATTATTATTATTAGAACATATCACTGTACCGATGAATGGCTAATAAGCCCTTTTTTCCACTAATACACTCCAAAAAAGCCTTTAAAATATATAACTGCACCGCACAGGGGCTAATAAGACATAGAAATATTTTCTAGTAATACACCCTGTTAATGGCTGTTTCACATAGCACTTGCTCCCAAATACCAAGAAGGGTTTGCTGGAATTACAGAGGTATTATGTATTGCAAACCTGAAAGCAGCAGTATAATAGCAATTTGAATCCGCAGTCAGTGCAGCAAGGTGTAATAGGATTGTTCCTATTACCCAGGCTGTACACTCCCTTATTGGACCCTGTTCTGCTTCAATACTGTAGAATAATTTTTCCCTATCCTTTCCCTACACTTCTAATGATCTTTACCTAAACTTCTATTTAGCAAAATAAAAGTTTTCAAGTCTTTCCTAGCACTTTCTCCAGTGCCTGCTGACATCTCTCTACACTAAGTACACTGAAAAAAGACTGAATCCAAGATGGCTGGGGCCATTTATAGGGCTGTGACATTACAGGGCTGGCTGGCTGTTGATTGGCTGCATGCATGGCATTGTGGGTGATTTCTCTTTCCCAGAGTTCTTTGCTCCATGTCCAAACATATGCAGCAGCCATTTAAGGAAAAAATGTGATTTGTTACCACAATTTTTCCCCCTAAAATTCGGATCGAATTCCACTTTGTCAACTTCAATTCGCTCATCTCTAGTAGTGACCCATCTAAATAAGCTTGGCTTGTTGTGGCAGGTAGGCTCATGCAGTTCGATCAAAATGATCAAAGCATTGTGCTGCAATATCTGTGTTTTTCTTACATATGCAATTATAGTTCCCTGCCCTGCCGCAGATCACCGCCATAGGATTCAGGCCTAGTAGTCCTGAGGCCTATGCGGTAGTGAAATCCCGGCGCAGGCATGCGTGATGACGTCATCGCGCGTGCCTGTGTTGGGACGCAGCAGCACAGTGAAGTGTGCACACCTTCCTCTGCAAATAAGTGCACGTGAGTATTTAGCTTTTTTTTGGGGGGGGGGGAACTACTGTGTGGGGGCAGTATGGGAGAAATTACTGTGTGGGGGCAGTGTGGGGGAAATTATTGTGTGGGGAAAACTACTGTGTGGGGCAGTGTGGGGGAAACTACTGTGTGGGGGAAACTACTGTGTGGGAACAGTGTGGGGGAAATTACTGTGTGGGGGAAACTACTGTATGGGGCAGTGTGGGGGACACTACTGTTTGTGGGCAGTGTGGGGGAAATTATTGTATGGGGCAGTGTGGTGAAAACTACTGTGTGGGGGCAGATTGGGGTAAATTACTGTGTGGGGAAAATTACTATATGGGGGCATTGTGGGGGAAATTACTGTGTGGGGGCAGTGTGGGGGAAATTACTGTGTGGGGGCAAATTACTATGGGGGATTACTATGGGGAGCAGTGTGGGGGAAATAACTATATGGGGGCAGCGTGGGGGCGTTGCTATTGGGGAGGCACTGTAGGGGAAATTCTATTATTTCTGGGGACACTATACATGGATTATTACCTGGAGCACAATATAGGGTGTTATTATTACTTGGGGCTTTCTAGGGGAAATTATAGCTGCTGTAGACACTATAGGAACATTTAGGGTAATTTACAAAACTGGTGTAAAGTAGAACTGGCTTAGTTGCCCATAGCAGCCAATCAGATTCCACCTTTCATATTTGACAGCTCTTTTGGAAATCCAGTTCTACTTTACATCAGTTTGATAAATAACCCCAATTATGTCTACTGGGGTCTCTACATTTTCAGCAGTATAGTACCTGGGGCATTGAGGAGCACAACGGGCAAAGTATTGGGGGTGGTAGCAGGATGACACTGTGGGGACACCAGGATGGGGAGGTTGATGGAGAAACTGAGAAATCGAACGTGTCTGTAGAGACAAGATGCGGCTGAAAGAATTTGCAATGGCTTTCTAACGGAGGAGAAGAGGAAAGAGAAGGTCTACATGACAGGAGATGTCACTGGATGTAAGACGTATCTGGTCAAGTATTGGGGAGGGGGGGTGCCAGAGAAAGGACCCGCCCCTAGGCACGCCACTGCAGAGAGGTTGCCCAAAAAAAAAAAAAACAACCTTGTTGCACAACCCTATTAAGGTAATATTATCCAGATGTAGCACGTTTGTGGTAAATATTTCTATTACTAAAAATTTGTTCTATTCATGTGAATACAGTTGTCTTGCAAGAAAGCACATGGATTTCTTCAATCCACATTCAGACAGTCACATCAATTTTGTAATAAATCTGGCATGTGTGCATATACTCTAATGATTTTTGAAAAAATTCATACTAGATTTTTTTTACTTCTGTTGCAGTGTTTCTTTTAGCTCTGCACAACAGCTGTCTATCTGGCACCAGTTTACAAGAATAGTCAAGATGCCGCAGAAGACATTTACTGCTACTTCTTGGTATTTTCATAAGAGACTGCTGTGCATATTGTCATTGCTCAGAAATCTTTAGTGTAAGATACTTAAAAGGTGACTGTTCATCATCCCATATAAAAATATCAGAAGGTGTTCTCTAAAGCTCTTCTGTCTTCTGATCTTAGATGTTAAATAGCTACTACTCCAAAAAATTTATCCATACTAAGTAATATACAATAATGCTAAGATATACCCAGGGGTACTGTAAAAACTGGAATGACTTTACTAGAGGATATAATTAGAGATGAGTGAATTTTTCAAAAATTCGGCCAGTTTGACAAATTATTTTTGTAAATTTTCTTTGATCCAAATTTATTTGTGGCGAATCACATTAAAAACAGCTATTTCTTGGCTTCAGAGAGCCTTTATAGTGGTGTAGAACACTGTGCCTTACAGTAACACGCATAGGGAGTCTGCTGTGGTAGTGAAATAATACTGTGAATCAGTATGACATGCAGATGACAGGCGTCGCTCTTAGAATCACTGCACCCTTCACTTATTTGGACAGTCACAAGGCCAAAACTGACCAAGTAACTCAAGTATGAATTCAGCCTTACAGGTTGACGTTAGCATCAAGAAGAAGTGCACTTCTTTTACACCCTCGTCAGCTGATTCCATATAGATGTCTACAGAACCTGTTCTATTAAATGCTTATACAAGTAGAGCACCCCCGACAGAGTGGAGAGGGTGTCAGCAGTAAGTTTGTGTTGCAGTCACTGATTATTTTGCCCTTCTTTTAATCCGTCAGAACAATAACCCCCAAAAAACGGATCCTTTCTGTTGAGCAGCCGCCTTCGCTCGATTAGCATTTGGTCAGTAATCTATCAGTATTGCTAATGCCAAAATAAACAGGAGTGGATCCAAAACAGAGAAGACAGAGTCAAGAACCGCTGGGTTGCTAGTCAAGACATGACCGCTAGATGACACCGGGAGCTAAGGCCTCTCGCTGCGACTCCTTCTGCCACGCCCCCTTACACTGCCGTGACATGTGCCTGTGCCAAAAAAATGTAGGCCTCTGCCACTCCCCTATGAAGGGCCTGGAACTTCTCTATCTGACATACTGTTAGATCAAATTAATAAATAAAAAGGAAATTAAAACACCCCAAAAAAGTCTGTAAGTTTCTCACTTCTCCACACAACGGCTAATAAGCCCTTTTTTCCCCACTAATACAGGCTAAAAAGGGCTATAATTTTCTCACTTCCTCACTGAACGGGAAATACTTTTTTGTGCCACTAATACACGCAAAAAAAGGATTTAGAACATATAACTGCACCGGTGAACGGCAAATATATTTTTCTTTTGCCACTAATTCACAACACAAAGGGCTTTAGAACATATAACTGCACCGCTGAACAGCAAATAGGCCCTTATTTTTTCCACTTACACACACCAAAGAAGGCTTTAGAACATATAACTGCACGGGTGAACGGAAAATATATATTTTTTTTGTCACTAATACACGACAAAGAGGGCTTTAGAACATATAACTGCACTGTTGAACGGCAAATATATTTTTATTTTGTCACTATTACACGACAAAAAGGTCTTTAGAGCATATAACTGCACCGCTGAATGGCAAATATATTTTTCTTTTGTCACTAATGCACGACAAAAAGGACTTTAGAACAGATAACTGCACTTCTGAACGGCAAATAGACCCTTATTTTTTCCCACTTACACACGCCACAGAAGGCTTTAGAACATTTAACTGCACTGGTGAATGGCAAATATATTTTTCTTTTGCCACTAATACACAACAAAAAGGTCTTTAGAGCATATAACTGCACCGCTGAATGGCAAATATATTTTAATTTTGCCACTAAAGCCCAACAAAAAGGGCTTTAGAACAGGTATCCTCAACCTGCGGCCCTCCAGCTGTTGTAAAATTACAACTCCCTGCTGTAAGCTAATAGCTGTAGACTGTTTGGGCGTGCTGGGAGTTGTAGTGTTGCAACAGCTGGAGGGCCGCTGGTTGATATAACTGCACCTCTGAACGGCAAATAGGCCTTTATTTTTTTCCACTTAAACATGCCACAGAAGGCTTTAGAACATATAACTGCACTGGTGAACGGCAAATATATTTTTCTTTTGCCACCAATACACAACAGAAAGGTCTTTAGAGCATATAACTGCACCACTGAACGGCAAATATATTTAACTTTTGCCACTAATAGACGACAAAAAGGGCTTTAGAACGTATAACTTCACCACTGAAAGGCTAATACTTTTTTTGTGCCACTAATACACACAAAAAAGGGCTTTAGAACATATAACTGCACTGCTGTACGACAAATAATTTTTTTCTTTTGCCACTAATACACGACAAAAAGAGCATTAGAACATATAACTGCACAGCTGAACTGCAAACATCTTTTGCTTTTGCCACTAATGCATGACAAAAATGTCTTTAGAACATTAAATTGCACCGCTGAACGGCAAAAAGTCCCTTATTTTTTTTCCACTTACACACGCCACAGAAGGCTTTGGAACATATAGCTGCACTGGTGAACGGCAAATATATTTATCTTTTGCCACCAATACATGACAAAAAGGTCTTTAGAGCATATAACTGCACCACTTAACGGCAAATATATTTTACTTTTGCCACTAATAGATGACAAAAAGGGCTTAAGATCATATAACTTCACCACTGAACAGCAAATTTATTTTTATTTTGCCACAATTACATGACAAAAAGGTCTTTAGAACATATAAGGCTACTTTCACACTTGCGCTTGATCGGATCCGTTCTGAACGGATCCGATCATATTAATGCAGACGGAGGCTCCGTTCAGTACGGATCCGTCTGCATTAATAACTTAGAAAAATTTCTAAGTGCGCAAGTAGCCTGAGCGGATCCGTTCAGACTTTTAATGTAAAGTCAATGGGGGACGGATCCGCTTGAAGATTGAGCCATATGGTGTCATCTTCAAGCGGATCCGTTCCCATTGACTTACATTGTAAGTCTGGACGGATCCGCACGCCTCCGCACGGCCAGGCGGACAGCTGAACGCTGCAAGCAGCGTTCAGCTGTCCGCCTGGCCGTGCGTAGGCGAGCGGAGCGGAGGCTGAACGCCGCCAGACTGATGCAGTCTGAGCGGATCCGCTCCATTCAGACTGCATCAGGGCTGGACGGAGGCGTTCGGGTCCGCTCGTGAGCTCCTTCAAACGGAGCTCACGAGTGGACCGACAAACGCAAGTGTGAAAGTAGCCTAACTGAACTGCTGAACGGCAAATATATTAAACTTTTGTCACTAATACACAACAAAAAGGGCTTTAGAACATATATGGTAACTGCACCGCTGAACGGCAAATATATTTTTATTTTGCCACTAATACACGACAAAAAGGGCCTTAGAACATATAACTGCACTGCTGAAAGGCAAATATATTTTACTTTTGCGACTAATGCATGACAACAATGGCTTTAGAACATATAACTGCACCGCTGAACGGCAAATATATTTTTCTTTTGCCACTAATACACAACAAAAAGGTCTCCAGAACATATAACTGCACCGCTTAATGGCAAATATATTTGAACGGCTGTAATTTTCGCACTTCACCACACAACAGCTAATAAGCCCTTTTTTCCACCACTAATGCAAGCCAAAAAATGCTTTAGAACATATAACTGCACCGCACAAGGGCAAATAAGACATATAAATATTTCCTTGTAATAAACCCTGTTAATGGCTGTATCAAACAACATTTGCACCCCAATAATAAGAACGGTTTGCTGGAATTACAGAGCTGTATAATGGCAATTTGGGTCCCCAGTGAGTGCAGCAAGGAGTAATAGGATTGTTCCTATTAACCAGGCTGTAACCTCCCCTACTGAACCCTGTTCTACATAAATGCTGTGGAATGATTCCTTCCTATCCTTTCCTTAGCAAATTAAGTTTTTTCTTAGCAAATTAAGTTTTTTCTATTGCTGTCCCTAGCGCACCTGCAGACACTTCTCTCCCTGCACAAAGTACACTAGTGAATGGCAGAATGTAAGATGGCTGAGGCTGTGACATCACAGGCCTGGCTGGCTGCTGATTTGCTGCATGCATGCAAGGCATTATAAGTGATCACGCCTTCCCAGAGTTCATTGCTCCATGTCCTTACACGTGCAGCAGCTATTTTAGGAAAAATGTGATTCGTTACTACGAAGCATGAGGAAATTCGCATTCGGTGAAAATCAAATTTTTCCAGAAATTTGTAACGAATTCCACTTCGTCAGCTTTGATTTTCTCATCTCTAATTATAGTGTACAATTACTGTGGTGCATATATATCATTTATATAAAATATAAGTAATAGATGCTTTTCCCTAAACTAGGTGTTACAGGCAATGTGTTAAATTCAGGTATTGTATAGAACATAATTCCCAAGCAACTGGTTAAAAACAAAAACAAAAAAACAAACTGCATTTGTTTCTGGGCATTTTGTACATATACATAATGAAGCTTTATTTTCTCTACAAGTAATGGGTCTTGAAAGGGTAGATTGCCCTAAAAGGGGTGAAGATTGAGAGAAAAAAAGCAACATGAAATAAAAGCTTTCTGGATTCTGAATTCAGATATAAGATCACCTAAAGTTATGAATAAAAAGTCAGATCTCATGTATTTTAATAAATTTATCTTTAGTATCAACATCTGGCATGTGGTATCATATATGGCTTTTAAATGTAGTTTTTTTTAGTTAATGATCATGATTGAACTGATTTACCTTTGTGGGGAAGGAGGAGGTCTATATAAACTGTACTTTGTTAGGAAGACTTGACTATTATTAAAGACGTGTATTTAAGTGTTCAAAATGTGTAAGCGTCTTTTTACTATCCATCTGTGGATTTTAAGGATGTGACAATAAAGGATCAAGATTTTAGAAAAGAAACTTCAGACAGTGATCCAATTGCAATTAATCATTTCTTTACTGCTCCAGCCAAACATAGTGCATTAACCCTACAAAAGCCCCAAGTTGGATGAGTGCTGTGGCTGATATATTTTTAGAATTGTATTGACCCCAAGATTTTAGATGCGCTGGAGAACTTTTTTAGCTTATCTATGGATTGCATAAAATGTCTAGCTTTTTAGGCAATGTATGAATTTTATTCTGACCGTATATAATTTACCTAGGGGTCTTACAGAATGTCTAGTTCTTCCATAGAATGTCTAGAATTTTTTGGGGCAAAATAAAAAATAAAAAGGCTAGGTTTGGAGTTAACTTTAGTAATAAGAGGGTTAGGGTTAGTTTAGGTAAAGTATTAAAATAATAGGGTTAGGCCTCATGCACATGACCGTATATATATTTTGCGGTCCACAAAAAACAGATCTGCAAAAAATACGGATGATGTCCGTGTGCATTCCATATTTTGCGGAACAGAACAGCTGGCCAACAATAGAACAGTACTATCCTTGTCCGTAATGCAGACAATAATAGGACATGTTCAGTTTTTTTGCGGAACGGAAATACGGACATACGGAAATGAAATTCACCCAGAGTAATGTCTGTTTTTTTTGTGGACCCATTGAAATTAATAGTTCGGTATATGGTCCGCAACAAAATGGAACAGACACAGAAATAAAATGTTTGTGTGCATGAGCTCTTATGTTTAGGATTGAGTTAATAGGATTAGGGTGGAATGATAGAGTTATGGTTAGGGTTAATCCTAATAATAATAGGGTTAAGGTTAGAGTTAAGTCTAATAATTATAATACTGTTAGGGTTAAGGTTCACCCTAATAAGTGTTTGACAACTCATTCTGACAATGATCGATACCTTTAAATATGTTAAAGGTTAAAATAAGGTTAAGGAGGAATGTGTTTTTAATATGAATCTGAAAGCAAGAGCAAGGGGGGCACATTCTGACATTAGATCAAAAATAATGTCAGAAAGTAATATTTTACAGAAAAATGTGCAGATGCTTGGAACAAACGTCCAGCAGATGTGGTTGGAAAATCAACAGTAACAGTAAGTGAATTTTAAGATGCCTGGGATAAACATGTGGCATATCTATCCTAAGAGAAAATAAAAAGGAAGTACTATAAGGGCTGACCAGATGGACCATGTGAGGTCTTTTTCTGCAAAACATCTTCTGTTTCTTAATTCTACACAAAAGAATCTATGTGAGGCGGGCAGCTGCAATTTGGTCATTTCACACTTAGCTTAAAGCAAACTCAGTAATCTACAGAACACCTGAGAAATGGTAATATTTTATTTGTTTCATACATTGCCTTCAAGTGTTAGACACTCTGTAGAATAGGTTCATCTACATTCCTTATAAAATAGGGATATGATACTATAGCAATGCAAGTCTTTAGTTATTACTGTTGGGTAGTACATCCTCAATGTGTTAACCCACGACTTTTCAGTGCATGACAGATAGTTATATTTCAATGTTAGCTTTACACAAACAGATGGTTGCTGCATTTCTGGCAAAAAAATGATGGAAATAAATGCAGTATTTTCACAAAAAACTGTATGTGTGAAACCACCCGAAGAGAAAAGAGATAGTTCATCATTGCTTTAGAATTCACAGTCCATTGTCATAATGAGATGGGGATATAGAGGGGAGGACTTTCCCAGACTTAAGTATTGTTTAGCAGTAATAACTCTAAGTCCATAAACACATCACTCACTGAAACACCATCTTTATTGCCGCATTAATAGCGGATTAGAACAGTCAGAGCAAGACGAAGCCTGTTTGGCGCTTCATGACTCCGTCTTAACCCACTATTGATGTGAGTAAACTACAATGAAGGCAATTTTTGGGTTGGCAATGTAAGTTCCTTTTAGTTATGTTTTGATAAACTGAAAGGTATTCTAGTTTAACTCCAAATATCATCTTTTTGGCCAAAAATTTACAGGGCTGCAAGATACATAGATAGATAGATAAACTTTTGGGCCCCTCAGGTATCAGGGCCAGGTGAAACTGCTACCTCTGCACACCTTATAGGTATACCCCTGGATTGTGTGTGTGTATATATATATACTGTATATATATATATATATATATATATATATATATATATATTAGTTTAAAATTGTTACTTATGTGATATTAGGCAGAAAGCTTTCAGAAAAAAGGCTTATAACAAAAAAAAAAAGAAAAAAGAGATGTTATGAAATTGAATGCAACACATCCTGTATGAGATGTGAGGAATGATGAGGCAGAGGGCATCCAGTCTGGTGTGTTGTAAATATTCCTAGTCTGCGGTAAAACAGCCTGCTCTGATTATCTGCACACCCCGAATACATGGGGAAATGTTTATTTAGAGATGATATACCCAGGCTAGGTTTGGATAACACTCTCCTGGCAGAATATGCTTTTAAAAATCTACAGTAAGCCATGTCTCAAATTCAGCAAAAATTCTGCTAATATGGTTTTGCTTTTATCACTTCCAGCTGATTTTAACATCATGACCACAGAAGTATAACACAAAGTTTTTAGTACCGCTGTCACCACAAAAACAGACTGACTTTTACACCATGTTGCTACATTCTGGGGCCTTGCTTAAAAGCTGTGAGGTAATAAACAGAAATGTCCGGTTACATTGTTAGGACAGTGTCACTATTCCCGGAGTGTTTCCAAAATCTGAACTTCTTTACTGTTTACATACAAGAAAAAAAGTCTAATAATGATGTGGATATGCTATATCTGTTAGCATGTGAAATAGCATGTAATAGTGGACTATAGTTGCCAGAGACAGAAGTTCACAAATGGATGCTGTCGGCCAGTATGGGCTGCATCCTAAGTAGGGAGGAGCTCAGAGCACCTCATGGTCAGTTACCTAGAAAGCAGTGAGGTGGATCCCTGGTTTGAAATAAGCCTCCTGAAAGAGTCAGTGATCCCAGGATCTGGCTTTCACCCTCGACCTACTCTGGACTGCTGATTCTGATTTTGCCTCCAAATGTGTAACTACCCAACTTTGTGCCACAATTCTATATGCAACCATAAAGTTTATGCCCTCTGTGAGAAACTGTAACCATATGTTCAATGCCTTAATCTGAGTAAACTGCTGTTCAAGTTAAACCCTGCCAGATCCATGTGAGTCTCTCTGCCATCCTCAAGTTGGGTACCATGGGGAGGTCTTGGACCACAACCATAAGTTTCTGATTCTCTTACATTCGGATATACTTTATACAGAAATTCTGTTCCTCCTAATCCTCCCTTTGAATGTATCCTAAACTGTCAGCCATTTACAGAGTGAATTTAATGTGTTTGCACCATTTCTATTCTAAGCTTGAAAAACCAACTTGGAAAATATTTAACAATATGTATCATTATATACTAAACAGGAAATGTTGGTATGTCACTGGAGGCGCCATAGTTTATAATATATCACAGCTTTTGTGCCGGGAGCAGTTGCTGGTTGTTCTCTGGTGTTAGATTTTATTTTTCGCTACATTCAGAGGTGTAACTGCAGCAATCCTGTCTGTGTAGTTGTGGCACAGTTAGAAATGGCAGTGGTCCACAGTGGCTGTCCTCACTCTAATGTTCCCTGGGCCATGCAGTGATTGGACCACGCACCCTTGTTTCCCTCGAGCACACTGGTATTGGTACTCCTGCCTGATATTAGGTCAGGTGCCCTTGATGTTTGTTAGATGGCGCAGGAGGGCAGATGTGGGGGCGTTGGATGGATGATGATGATGAAGTCAATAACAAGGACTGTTGGTTTTAATAAATAATGCTCTTTTTGCTGCATTAATGATTGCATAAAGAGACAAGTCTTTTTAGCATTAAATCGCAACATATAACTCTTGAAAAGCAATTAACTTTTAGCAGTGATCTGCTCGTCACTGCATGTAAATGGGGATTATAGAGGTGGTAGTTACATCAAATCCTATTTGCCTGAGGTGGACTAAGGGCCCCTCATAAGAAGACACCAGTATCATGAATGGCACATGGTAGGTCGGGGCCCTGTTACAAATTTTGCATTGGAACCTGGGAGTCCAACATTTTACCAAAGCAATTACAGTTGAAGACATTGAGAGTCATTTATCAAAGACCAGCATTTTAAGCAGTTCTTTGATAGCCCGTTCATTGCCGTTGGATGCGCCTAATTAAGCACATTTTCCAGCAGTCCATGTGCCTAGATTGAAAACTACTCCAGTCCCTGACTAGAATAGTTTTCAGCCGTCATTTATGCCTATTTCCAGACATAAGTGTTAGTGAATTTTCTGAGGCCAAAGGACCGGCCTCTGCAACTCCTCCACCACTCCCCAATGGCGAGGATGGCATATAAGTGTGAGTGACAAAATTGCAAAATTGGGTCTTTTCACTTTTTTACGTCAAAAACTGTTGACTCTCATTGTTTAGAAGTTATTAAAATGTATAAAACTTTCAATCACACATTAAAGCTTTCAACTATTTACACAAGAATAGCAGCTATTTCTCCATCGGATGCAAGTCTATTTGTAACGTTTTTGTTTTTGGGCATGGCGGGGTAAAACATGACAGGGAATATGTGTAAATAATATTAATACACCCTGGGGGATATTTATCAAACTGGTGTAAAGAAGAACTGGCGTAGTTGCCCATAGCAACCAATCATATTCCACCGTTCATTTTCCAAAGGAGCTGTCCAAAATGAAAGGTAGAATCTGATTGGTTGCTATGGGCAATTAAGTCAGTTCTACTTTACACCAGTTTGATAAATTCCGATGAGGAATATATGAATATAAAGTCCTTATGTTGATTTACCAATATTAATGTGGTAAAAAGAGTACATATTGTGGGCTGGTAAAAAACATTACACTTTATGAAATCAGGATGGATGGAATGCCTTGTCTTTATTCTGTAACACCACAGAATACGATGGAAAATGTTAGTGTGGATCCAAAGCATTTTGACTACACAAACCACAAATACGCTACTGGAAAGTGAAAAAAGAAGACCTGGAAAACTTAATGAGACTGAGCTGAGATTGACAAAGTATAAACTGCTAGTTATACTTGGTCAATCATAACACAACCAAGGTTCAGCCATGTTGGTTGTTGGCTGCCATCCAGCCCCAGACATTCACAATAGGAGAGAGAGCTGGTCATCGAGCTGGTCAGGGGATCTGCTGATACAGTGAGCCAGGAGCCACGAGTGCTGGATGAGAGTTGTAGTGGCTCTAGCAACGATAATTGTACATCCAGGTCTCAGTGGTAATAGTACCCCCTAGGCCCGTGCAGTGACAGGAGGGTGCGTCCTTTTCTTCTCTCAGGGAAGAACCCGATGTTGGGGATCCTGCATGGTGGTAACTAGAGTGCCCTTGGGGTTAGTCCTGGTGCAGGTATAGATGCAGTGGTTGGCATATGGTAGAGAAACCAGGCAAGTTCTAGTAAATAAATAAGTCTCTCTTTACTAAAGTGCACCATAGGAGTAGTAGTACATTCAACAGTAACAAGGCGCAGTTCCAAGTAGTTCACAGTAGTTCACAGTGCAATTCCTCCCAATAGCAATGTATGAATAGCAGTAATGACAGTTAGTGGTTGTTGTACTCCTTCTTTCTGTCTTTGTAAAGTATCTCTGCAGAGCCTTCAGCAGTCAATTGAGGTTCTTACAAATGTTTCCTTAATTTCAGGCTTGAAGGTTACAGAATTAAGATATGGCTGACCAAATTGTTTCAAAATGTGGAAGGGTGTGTTAACATTAGCAAGTTTGCCTCTCACATTAGAACACAAATCTCTCTCTGCCATAAACATGTGTAATACCTTGCCGTTTGACTCCAATGCATGGTCTTGTAGATTCTGGACCTTCTAGTTACTTTTCTCTCTCTGAAATATTTTAGTGTAGCGATGGCTGTGGATGCTTCTGAGATAAAGGTTATTTGACATCAGGCCTAGTTCTGAGGAGTAAGCACATGTAGCTCTACTCTCTTACTCAGCTAAGCACAGACTTTCAACCAGGAGATGGACCCAGTTTCTTCTCCTAGTAACCTAAAAGGATTGAGTCAAGGTGTTAACCCTGAATTTTCCATACAATGCTGTTTGGTATACAATTACAGTAAATTAAAACATTTTATTTAAACCCTGTTCTAAGGTACTGCACTGGCACGGCCAGACTAGCAATCTGGCAGTTCTGGAAAATGCCAGATGGGACAGTGAAGAGTGGGCTGACTTCTGGACACCAATGCAATCAGTGTAAGTTACTGACCCCAAATCTTTCAGGAAGATGCTTTGCTGTGTACTTTGTAATGATCACAAAAAAAAAAAAAAGAAAAGAGAGTGCATCATAGGGTAAGTAGAGGATAGCATGACAACCTTTGATAAAGTACAGTGTTTACCAGTAACATCATGTCCAGGCCTCGGTTGCCCAGAAGTGAACTCCAATATTTCTCCTCTTCTTTTACTTCGTAATGATGGAAAGGAGCAGTGCAAATATATGGGCCTGATTTATCATTATTTTATGGCAGCTTTCTGGCGTAAAAAAGGTCACAAACAATGTGTTTTTGATTTTTTAAACACCACTTGCACGAAGAGTTTGACACAAGTGGTGTTTCTCTGCCTTCGCCAGTTTCCTGAATAGGTGGCGTGGTGAGGGCGTGGAGGCACAGCAAGTAGCCTCATCACGCCCATCTTCTTTTACACTAGCTGACCATCTAAAACATTAGGGGTGAGGGCCTGCTGCTGAGCTGACCATCTAAAACATTAGGGGCGAGGGCATGCTGCCGAGCTAACCATCTAAAAGATTATGGGCGAGGGCCTACTGCTGAGCTGACAATCTAAAACATTAGGGGTAAGGGTCTGCTGCTGAGCTTACAATCTAAAACCTAAGAGGTGAGGATCTGCTGCTGAGCTGACTCTCTAAAACATTAGCGGCCAGTGCCTGCTGCTGATCTGACCATCTAAAACATTATGGTTGAGGGCCTGCTGCTAAGCTGACCATGGAAAAAATAATGGTTGAGGGCCTGCTGCTGAGCTGACCCTCTAAAACAGTGCTGCACTAGACATGGTATAAATTTCACGGGCCAGGACAAGGTAGCTTTGCCAGAAAGAAATGCAAGCACTGTGAGGGGGCACGTGTGAGCATTACTAAAATACATAATAAGTAGGCCTACACTTTTTCAAATCAGCGTTGGAGGCTGCGTTTGGATCCTCTGTTGCAGATTCTGTCGAAAGACCAGACAAAAAAGCCTTAAATGCAGTACTTTTGTGTCCGGTAAAAAGACAGGATCCAGAACGAAAACTGAACGGATCCCATCATAGTTGGTGCAGTCTGTTCAGCTTCTTCCAATAGTGAGGTGACAGGAGGAGGAGAGAGCAGGGTCACTAGTGAGGTGACAGGAGGAGGAGAGAGCAGGGTCTCTAGTGAGGTGACAGGAGGAGGAGAGAGCAGGGTCTCTAGTGAGGTGACAGGAGGAGGAGAGAGCAGGGTCACTAGTGGGGTAATAGGAGGAGGTGGAAGCAGGGTCACTAGTGAGGTGACAGGAGGAGGGGGGAGCAGGGTCACTAGTGAGGTGACAGGAGGAGGGGGGAGCAGGGTCAATAGTGGTGTGACATGAGGAGGGGGAAGAAGGGTCACTAGTGGGGTAATAGGAGGAGGTGGAAGCAGGGTCGCTAGTGAGGTGATAGGAGGAGGGGGAGCAGGGTCACTAGTGAGGTGACAGGAGGAGGGGGGAGCAGGGTCACTAGTGAGGTGACAGGAGGAGGGGGGAGCAGGGTCACTAGTGAGGTGACAGGAGGAGGGGGGAGCAGGGTCACTAGTGGGGTGATAGGAGGAGGGGGGAGCAGGGTCACTAGTGAGGTGATAGGAGGAGAGTAGTAACGCTTTACAAGCGGTGAAGACAGTACAAGTAATGCTTCAACCTCAGCAACAGCAATTTGAGATTTTTCACTGGGGATCATGACATATTTTATTACAGAAGCGTCTGAATAATTACGGAGTATGGGAGCTCGGGGACGCCATGCGCCTCTATGTAGGCTTTGCCATGTTGGGAAGAATGGTCTTAGATAAGATACTACTGGGCATGGTGTAGATGCAGAGATGACTATAATGAGCTACTAAACCATTGCACACGTTAACCATACAAATCAATACCTGCCATAGAATTCAGCAACATAGGAGGAGAGGGGAGCAGGGTCACCATGGAGCAGCCACATGAGTCCACGGCTCCTTACCTCTCCAGCGGCCCTGTTGTCATGTTTCCCAAGGTCCTCCAGCAGCACGCCCCGCTCTCCTTACAACAGCCACCCTGGTAACTGGCCCCTCCTTCTTCCAGCTCCTGGGAAGGTCATGGAGCGTCCCGGTCATCCGGCATCTATTCGTCTCGCTAAAGGATTATTTTGAAAGTGTATAGAAGCTACATGGGGCCCGCACGCTGCAGATTTATCATGGAGACACCGGACTTTATAACATTACATTATTATATAAAGAAAAAAATATGAAGTCCTTCATCACCCGGCTCCCAAGTGCGATCAGCTACATCATCATCATCGAGTACTGTCTGCACGTCACTGATGTCCTCCTCAACCGTCTCTGAGTCAGGAGCCTGACCGCTCATAACACCAGCTCCCACGCCACTCTCCTCTTCACTACTTGCCCGCCTAGTGGAGGAAGCGGCGGATATCTCTATTACATCTTGGCTTGCCAGTAGCTGCTGTCTTCTAGTAGCTCGTCCTCACTGTATAGTGGAGCTGAGCCCACAGCATACAATACTTCTCTGGCTAAGGGGTTAGAAAAGGACAGAGGCAGGTTGAGGACAGGTGAGGGCACAGGGCCTGCTCCCGGGCCATGCCAACTAAGGATTGTGTCTGAAGAACCCACCGACTCTTGGCTGGGGGTGTCTGATATCACTTGCAACGAAGTCGAAGATCGAGTCATCCATTCAGCAACTGCTGGGTTGCTGGTTAAGACATGACCGCTAGCTGACACTGGGAGCTCAGGCCTCTCGAAGTGACCCCTGCTGCCACAGCCCCTTACTCTGCTGTGACCTCTGCCTGCGCCAGAAACATTTAGGCCTCTGCCACTCCTCTGTGCAGGGCCTGGTACTTCTCTGTCTGACATACTGTTAGATCAAATAAATAAATAAAAAGGAAATTGAAACACCCCCAAAAAGTTCACTTCACCACACAACGGCAATAATGCATTATAATAATAGATACAAGCATAACATATGGACTAAAGCCCTCACTCTATTGATAAAATCTGAGACACTTGGTCAATACATTTTGATCAAAACACATTTAAGCCCACCTACCAAGCGACAAGGTGGTCTCAGTTCAGGCGGGTCCTACGCTAAACCTGCCTATGCCGTTATGCATTTATGTTCAGAAGCGCAGACCCCACACATAGTGTGTTGCTACTAGTTACCTCGATGTGCAGCAGCAACCGGTGGAGAAATGAGCACACACAGCTATTTGTACCATCTTAATCAAGGTCGCCTATTAGATAGGTGGTGCAAAAGTGCACATGAATACTACTCCCAAGATAGGCGCATATTCACAAATTAAGGTGCCACTCCTTCAAGACAAGTTAAACAAATCACGAAAATATATATATATAAAACATCCTGCACGATATGATAATGAATGTTGCGGATGTACATGGCTACATTTATACAGTCACAGAAAATAATGCACTATAATAGTAGATGCAAGCATAACATATGGACTAAGCCCTCACTCTGTTGACAAAATCTGAGACACTTGGTCCATACATTTTGATCAAAACACATCTAAGCCCACCTACCAAGCGACAAGGTGGTCTCAGTTCAGGCGGTTCCTACGCTAAACCTGCCTATGCCGTTATGCATTTATATTCAGGAGCGCAGACCCCGCACATATAGTGTTTTGCTCCTAGATGTTTCCCCCCCCCTGTGATTTGTTTGCCACTAATACACAACAAAAAGGGCATTAGAACATAGAACTGCACTGCTGAATGGCAAATATATTTTACTTTTGCCACTAATGCACGACAAAAAGGGCTTTAGAACATATCATTGCACCGCTGAACGGCAAATATATTTTTATTTTGCCACTAATACACGGTAAAAAGGGCTGTAATTTTCGTACTTTACCTCACAACGGCTAGTAAGCCATATTTTCCCCACTAATACAAGCCACAAAATGATTTAGAACATATAACTGCACCACACAAGGGCAAATAAGACGTAGAAATATTTCCCTGTAATAAACCCTGTTAATGGCTGTATCAAACAACGTTTGCACCCCAATAACAAGAACGGTTTGCTGGAATTACTGAGCTGTATAATGGCAATTTGGGTCCCCAGTGAGTGCAGCAAGGAGTAATAGGATTGTTCCTATTACTCAGGCTGTAACCTCCCCTACTGAACCCTGTTCAACATAAATGTTGTGGAATGATTCCTTCCTATCCTTTCCTTACACCTTGAATAATCTTTCCCTGCACTTGTAAATCATTGTTTTAGAACGTTTTTCCTAGCACTGTCCCTAGCGCCTGCTGACGTCTCTTCCTGCACTAAGTACACTGAGAAATGGCAGACTCCAAGATGGCTGAGGCTACCTAAAGAGCTGCGACATCACAGGGCTGTCTGGCTGCTGATTGGCTGCATGCATGGCATTATGGGTAATCCCGCCTTCCCAGAGTTCCTTGCTCCATATCCTCACACGTGCAGCAACCATTTTAAGAGAAAAAATCTTTTTTTTACCATTAGTGTTGGGCCAGCATGCTCGGCGGAACACTAATTTTATTTGAGCATCGCGATGCTTGACCCAATACTGCGTGTGCTCGAGTCTCCTCCCCTCACGTTTCTTGCCTGCTACGTAGCAAATAAACGTGCAGGTAAGTAGCATAGTAACATAGTATATAAGGCTGAAAAAAGACATTTGTCCATCTAGTTCGGCCTGTTATACTGCAAGTTGGCTACTGGCATTACAGTGATTGGCTGGCCGGAATGCGTCATCGGGTGCTATGATGATACGTTTTTGGCTCAGTCTTAGTCAGGAAGAGCTGGAGAGCAGAAGGGAATAACAGTATAGGGAGTGAAATAGGAATATTTTAGTTTTTATACTTGTTATAGACCCAAAAGTCTTTTTAAGGACTATTGTGTGTGGCAGCAATATATATTTTTAACACAACCTGCACTAAATTGCTAAAACTTGTTAGAGACCCAAAAGTCCTTTCAAGGACTATAGTTGTATCTGGTAGCAATATATATTTATAGTGCAACCTGCGCTAAATAGCTTGCAATTGTTTGGCCGCTGCAGACAGCGACATTATCTGTGCTACATCTCCTGCATAATGTGTGCGCAGCCTAAAAATATCTGTGACATCCAGTGTACTATTTCCGTAGACGGTGTCCGCTGCAGACAGTGACATTACCTGCGCTACATCTACTGTATAACGTGTGCGCATCTTAAAAATATCTGTGACATCTAGTGTACTTTTTCTGTAGATGATGTCTGCTGCGGACAGTTACATTACCTGCGCTACATCTCCTGTATAACGTTTGCGTATCCGAAATGTCATTGACATTCAGTCAAAAATTTTTGCTGCTGGTGGCAGCGACATTACCTGCGCTACATCTCCAGTATAATGTTAGCACATCCGAAATATCAGTGACATTATCTTAGTGTAATTTTTTATTAGGCTACTTTCACACTTGCGGCAGAGTGATCCGGCAAGCAGTTCCGTCGCCGGAATTGCCTGCCGGATCCGTCAAAGACAACATTACCGGATATTTTTCATGCAACGGATCCGTCGTTCCGGCAATAGTATTTCATGCCGGATCCGTCATTCCGTTGCATCCGACATACACTTTTCGACGGACCCGTCTGCCAGATCCGTCGTAATAGCGGAGCCATCTGTTCCGTTTCCTTCAGTTTGTAAACGGAAGGACGGATCCGTTATTCAAATTTCAGAGATAAAAAGATGCAATCTGTTAAGCAAATACTACAAGTGGCTATCAAAGAAAACCGAAGGTCACTTACCACTCAGAAGTTCCTTCTGCAGAGTGTAAAGATGATGCCAGACCATATTAGTTTTGGATTTCAGGCTCTAATTCTGGTTTCGCGCTGGAGAAGACGTTCTTGAGACAGACAGCGTAGAAAGCGTCGCTATTGGGTGCATCCAATAACCTCTGCAAGAATAAGAAGGGGAGTTTTTGAAACTCTGTTTCCCGAATTGAGGAATTATCCTGATTTTTTTTTTAAATTACTTACGGATGACGGTAGAAAGTTTTGATGATCTCTTACAACGGGTGTCACCTCACATTCAAAGACAAGACACCACTTTCCGCCGCTGTGTTTCCCCAGCAGAACGCCTGTTGTTGACCATAAGGTAAAGTAGATAAATATATATAGTACCAATTCTGTCAAAAATTTTTAAAGCTACTCCTTTAAAAAAAAAAAAAAAAAAAAATTTCCTATGATCATTGTAGAAAGTGGATAGGCCACAAGTGATGATCAGCATTATTATTTTTAATTATGCTTAAATCCAAATAATGGTCAAACGATGTCAAATTAACTGTGATCAAAATCGGTCACCATGGAGAAGAAACCTTTATCCTTTTATTTTTTACATTATTAGCCGTTGGTGACAGCGACATTACTTGGGCTATACGTCCTGTATAATGTTTGTGCAACCTAATATCAGTGACATAAATTTAGTGTAATTTTTTTATTAGGCGGTGGTGACAGCGACATTACTTGCGCTATATCTCCTGTTAAACGTGTGTGCATCCTAAAAATATCTGACATTCTGTGTACTTTATTTGTGCATACACTTACAAAACCTGCGCTACTCTACGTGTGACCTACTTGCAAGCATATATACAATTTAATATGCGCAAGGCGAGCAGAAAGGGATGGGGAAGTGACCGTGCTGCTGATAGTGCAGGCAAAGGCCGTGGTCCTTGGTGCGGTGAAACTGTGCCTGCTGCCAGAGCACAAGAAACACACTCATCCACGATACCTAGCTTCATGTCCCAGTTTGCAGGGTGGTGCAGGACACCATTGTCGAAGTCAGACCAGTGCGACCAGGTGGTCGGTTGGATTGCAACAGATAATGCTTCCAGTCGGTTAAGCACCACCCTGTCTTCCACAAATTACAGTCTCAGTAGCCAAGAGTCTGTTCAACAGAATCCTCACCCTGATACTCCTTCCACCCACCATGGAGAGTCTTGGCAAACAAGTGATCCCACACTCGGTTATTCCGAGGAGCTGTTTTCATCGCCATTCCTTAATTTGGGCCTCTCACCAAGCCCGCTTGAAGAGGGACATGAGGATATCTTGTGCCCTGATTCCCAAACTGTTGAGCATCCACAGTCAGAAGAAGATGACAGTGGGGAACGGCAATTAGTGTTTCACAAGGTGGATGATGATGACGAGACACAGTTGCCAATAAGTCAACTGCCATTAGTGTCTCAAGAGTTTCATGATGAGGATGAGACATAGTTGTCAATAACTGAGGTTGTTGTTAGGTCAACAAGTCAGCAAGATGACCAGAGTGAGGAAGTGGAAGAGGAGGCGCTGGACGATGAATTCACTGACCCAACCTGGGAAGGTGGCAAGTTGAGCGAGGACAGCAGTACAGAGGGGGAGGGATCTGCAGCACCACAACAGGCTGGAAGAGGCAGTGGGGTGGCAAAAGAGAGAAGGCAGGCCACACCAAACAGGCCCGCAACTGTTCCCCGGAGCACTCCCTTCCAGCAATCTCCCGTGCCAAGGAGTAGGTGTTCCGCAGTCTGGCGCTTTTTTGAGGAAAGTGCGGACGATACAAGAATTGTCATTTGCAACCTGTGCTGTACCAAAATGAGCAGGGACGTGAACACTAGCAACCTCACCACCACCAGCATGACCGCCACATGGCATCAAAGCACCCTAATAGGTGGGCTGAATGCCTGGGTCCACAACTAGTGTGTGCGGGTCACACCACTGCCTCCTCTTCCCCTGTGTTACGTGCTGGCCAATCCCCTGTCCAAGACACAGGCTCAGATGTCTCCCGCCATGCACCTGGACCTTCGCAAGCACCATCAGCTAGCAGATCCACTTCTGTGTCCTAGCACAGTGTACAGATGTCTATACCCCAGGCCACCCACAGACCATAGTACTTAATGCACACCTTTTCAAATTGCAGGCCCTGGAAATGTTGCCATTTATGCTTGTGGATTAAACAGTGGAGCAGGCAGTGTTCAGCTAAGGAAACACAAAACGGCGCACCATAGGGTAATAATGTACGTGCAGATTAAAAATGTCTCAAATGAGGAGGCTTACCTTGTGTGGTTCTGCAATACGTAGGCACAACTCTAGTTAATGCTCATCAAAGGTTATTTAAATCCCCCTCTCTTAGATGAATGGTGTGCTGCCAGAGATGCAGGTACTTCAAATAAGGCGGCTGTCCCACGGTACTCTGTCCCCAGCCGCCAATATTTTTTACGGTGTGCAGTCCCAGCCTTACACCAGCATGTGTCCCGTAACATCACCCGTGCCCTCACCAACACAGTTATTGGGAAGGTCCATTTAACGACCGAAATATGGACAAATGCTTTTGGCCAGGGACGCTACATTTCCCTGACAGCACACTGGGTGAACGTTGTAGAGGCCGAGAGTGAGTCGTACCCTGGAATGGCACAGGTGCTACCGACGCCAAGGTTTGTGGGCCCTACTACCATCAGGTTTTCCACCACCACTTACGTTAGTGGCTGCAACCCCCCTCCTCCTCTGCCTCCTCCTCCACTTCCACCTCTAAATTATTATCTTGCAGCACCAGTCAGCCATCAGACAGTAGCTGGAAGCAGTGTAGCACTGCAGTGTGGAAGCGGCAACAGGCTGCGCTTAAACTGATCTGCTTAGGTGACAAACAGCACTCCGCCGCAGAGTTGTGGCAAGGGATAAGGGACCAGACTGAGCTGTGGCTCTCGTCACTTAACCTACAACCGGGCATAGTTGTGTCTGATAATGGCAGTAACTTGGTGGCGGCTTGGAGCTCGGCAAGCTCACACACATACCATGCCTAGCCCACGTGTTCAACCTAGTGATTCAGCAGTTTCTCAAAACCTACCCCAATTTGCCTGAGCTACTGGTGAAGGTGCGCCGCGTGTGTGCCCATTTCCGCAAGTCATCGATAGCTTCCGCCGGTCTGGCAACGCTGCAGCAGCACTTTGCCAGCAATTGCCAGCTCACCTACTGTTGTGCGACGTGAGCATGGGCTGGAACTCGACGTTTCACATGTTGGCTAGGCTTTGTGAGCAGTAGAGGGCAGTAATGGAATACCAGCTGCAACATGGTCGTCGCCTTTCCAGTCAGCTTCCGCTCCTCACAGTTGACGAGTGGGCATTGATGTCTGACCTCTGTGAGGTTTTATGCAACATTGAGGAATTAACACAGATTTGAGCGGCGATAACGCTATTATCAGCGTAACCATCCCACTTCTGTGTCTACTCATAAGCTCACTGCTCACAATTAAGGCAGACACTTTACATGTGGAAGAGGTGGAAATAGGGGAAGAAAGTACACAGGGTGATAGCCAGACCACCCTCAGTCCGTCTTCTCAGCACGAATTGGATTATGATGAGGAGGATCAGGAGACAGTTGCCTCCGCTACAGAGGGTAGTACCCATGGAAGTTTTATTACATCTGTTCAGCGTGGATGGGGAGAAGAGGAGGAAGAGGATGAGGGGATTGAGAGTCATCCTCCTGATAAGAACAGCGAAGTCTTGTCTGTTGGGACTCTGGCACACATGGCTGATTTTATGTTAGGCTGCCTTTGCTATGATCCTCGCTTTTTTTACGCATTTTGGCCAACACAGATTACTGGCTGTTCAACCTTCTCAACCCCCGCTACAAAGAGAACTTCTCATCTCTCATTCCTGTTGTGGAGAGGGCAAGCAAATTGGTGCAATACCAGAAGGTCCTTGTTGAAAAATTGCTCCAAAAGTTTCCAGCTGACAACGCTGGCTGCAGAGTACGTAGTTCATGAAAAGACCTACAACAAAACACGGAGGCTAAATAGCTGTAGTTAAAAAGTAAAACTGAGTGCGGTACACCACTGGGAGATGTATATCATGAGTATGACCAAAAGAGAAGTAAAAGGAGGGAATGCTAAAAATAACCACTGAATGGGCGTCCTTACATGTAAAGTGCCAAGTGCTGTGCTGATAATGTGCCAAAAAAGCCCTATTACATATCAGAGGCAGTATCCCCACCCTACCTACAAACACCAAGTAACATGCAATAATGTATCCAATTTATGACATACCCTTGGAAAGATGATATCTCCTCAGAAAGGCCGTACACCCCGACGTGCGTTACGATGGAACACCTTCATCTGGGGGCACCTAGAGTACGTAGTTCCTTGGCCAACCGAGTAGGGGAGACGAGGGGAACACACAGCAGTTCCAACAGAGGCAGGGCAACACTCTCCAAGGTCTGGGACACTTTCATGACACCCCGCCAGCACCCTCAACCTGATGCGCAGCCTAGTGTCACAAGGAGGGAAATTTTTGGGAAGATGGTGAAGGAGTACGTAGCAGACCGTTTCAGTGTCCTCAGTGATCCCTGTGTGTCTTACAACCATTGGGTGTCCAAGCTGGACACGTGGCACGAACTGGCGCCGCGTTTTATCACAGTGTGTATTTAGTGGTGCTGGGAGCATAATAACTGATAAGCTCATCCGCCTATCAACTGAAAATGCAGACCGGTTGACTTTTATATAAATGAACAATGCCTGGATTGCCCCTGACTTCTCTACTCCACCAGAGGAAAGCGGCTGAACCTAAAGCCACTCTAAATGTGGCTTTTATTGTGTATTAAATACATTACACTGTATTCCCATGCACCCCTTTCACCACTAAAAAGGGTATATGGTTTAATCTCCTTTTTCTCGTCCTCCTCCTCCATCATATCATCATGCTTATTAGGCTGCACCCGCTCCTAATGTTTTAGAGGGTCAGCTCAGAAGCGGGCCCTTACCCATAATGTTTTAGAGGGTCAGCTCAGCAGCAGACCTTCATCCCAAAATTTTTAGATGGTCAGCTCGGCAGCAGTCCCTCGCCCACAACATTTTTTAGATGGTCAGCTCGGCAGCAGGTCCTCGGCCACAATTTTTTTTTAGATTGTCTGCACGGCAGTAGGCCCTCGCCCACAGAATTTTTTAGATGGTGACCTCGGCAGCAGGACGTGGCCCACAAACTTTTTTAAATTGTCAGCTCGGCAGCAGGCCCTCGCCCATAATATTTTAGAGGGTCACCAGCAGGCCATCAATCATAATTTTTCAAGGGTGTGTATGATGCGCTCCTTTATGTGTAATAAAGGGTGTACTGGAGTGCCGGTTCCTTGTAATTTTTGGCAGACCTTTCCCTTAGTGCATAAGCTTTATGCATGTAGGAGTCCCACTACATGAACAATTGTACCAAAATGTGAATGAGCCCCTCCTCTATGTGATATACAGGTTGTATCGGAGTGTCTCTTGCTTGTAATTTTGGCAGAACTTGCACTTTATATACAAGTAAATATGCAGGAAAGAATGTTTCCTCTAAAATCGATTTTATCTTTGGTTTTGTGCGTATTATTGTCAGTCTGTAAAATTGGCGTACTTCTCGAACAACATCATTCCCAGCAGCGACCTGGGAGTCCTAGATGCATCCAGGCATCCTCCCCATGCTGTTCCAGAACCATTTTGGTGGTGTTTCTATCGAGCACCCGATCATCCCGATGTTTTCGGCCAGAGCACCCGAGCACTTTGGTGTTCGATGAACACTAGCAAATATATTTCACTTTTTGCACTAATACACGGCAAAAAATAGCTTTAGAACATATAACTGCACTACTGAATGGCAAATATATTTTACTTTTGGCACTAATACATGACAAAAAACGTTTTAGAACATATAACTGCACTACTGAATGGCAAATATATTTTTCTTTTGCCACTAATACACGACAAAAAGAGCTGTCATTTGTGCACTTCACCACACAATGGCTAATAAGCCCCTTTTCCCCCAATAATACAAGCCAAAAAATGCTTTAGAACATATAACTGCACTGCACAATGGCAAGTAAGACATGGAAATATTTCCCTGTAATAAACCCTGTTAATGACTGTACACTTGCACCCCAATAACAAGAACGGTTAGCTGGAACTACTGAGATGTATAATGGCAATTTAGGTCCCCAATAAGTGCAGCAAGGTGTAATAGGATTGTTCCTATTACCCAGGCTGTAACTTCCCCTACTGAACCCTGTTCTATATAAATGCTGTGGAATGATGCCTCCCTATCCTTTCCCTACACCTTGAATAATCTTTCCCTGCACTTGTAAAAAATTTTTTTAGCACAATGAAGTCTTTCCTAGCATTGTCTCTAGCGCCTGCTGTCTTCTCTCCCTGCACTAAGTACACTGGAAAATGTCAGAATCCAAGATGGCTGAGGCTGTTTATAGGGCTGTGACATCACAGGGCTGGCTGCTGATTGGCTGCATGCATGGCATTATGGGTGATCCCACCTTCCCAGAGTTCCTTGCTCCATGTCCTCACACAAGCAGCAGATATTTCGTGGTAACGAATAATGCGATTCGTTACCACGAAGCGTGAGGAAATTAAGATTCGGTGCAAATCGAATTTTTCCTGAAATTCGGATCGAATTCCAGTTCGTCAACTTCGATTCGCTCATCTCTAATGGTAAGATTCAGTATAGGGATTATGACACCATGATCTGCTTTACATCAGTTGTCTCATCTGCCTCACTATTTCCATGTATTCTTATGTATAGATATGTTAATCTTCATAAACTGTGTTTTGAAAGCTTGCAATCTTGTCGTATTTTCAGTTAGCCATTTAACTCATTTTGATATCTTTTAGTTTCAACCCAAAGTTGAAAGCAATCCTTTTGGTTCTAAAGTAAAATTGAACATCAAAATATTTTATGGAGATAATCGGTCAAAAAACATATATGGGGTCATTTATCAAACTGTTGTAAAGTAGAACTGGCTTAGTTGTCCATAGCAACCAATCAGATTTCACCTTTCATTTTCCAAAGGAGCTGTCAAAAATAAAAGGAGGACTCTGATTGGTTGCTATAAGCCAGTTCTACGTTTTACCAGTTTGATAAATGACCCTAAAAATCCTCCTATAACATGGGTGATCATAGTGATGATGTCTGTAAAGAAATACAGTATTAAAAACTGCATTGCATTTAAAGGGTTTCTGTATTCAGGAACATGGTTATTACATTGTCTGACTTTACACCTGTGCTAAATGAACTTTTATTTTATGCAAATAGGCCTCCAAGAGCAAAGGGGGTTTTGCCACTACTCCTAGAGGCTCTGTTCTCTCTCCTCCGGCCAAGATCTCCTCATCCAGGCAGGCCATGGACATGTGATACTGCAGCTAATCACTGGTCACAGAAGTGACCTGATACAGCCAGTGGTTGGATGCATGTCTATGTCTAGAACGACTAGGAAGTACACAGACTTCTGGAGGGAACCTTGAGAGTGGCAGAACAGGAGCAGCAGGGGAACATTAAGATGAATATTACAGCTTTTATTATTTTATTTCATTCTGACCATGGTTTTAAAACAAATCATGCGGATGGACAACTCCTTTAAGCATAAATAATAATGTAAACTTTTTTGATGACTGGTTGACATAGGCTAAATAACACATTTTTGAAATTGTAGATTGTTTAGAGGGCCCAGGAATCTGCTATATATTGCGACATTCAAAAGAGCATAACTCTCAGTTAGACTAACCTGTCCTTTAACTTTTTTGTATTACAATTTCATTTATAGATCTTGCATTGGTTATGAACTAAGTTTACTTAGGGCACTTAATTATTTCAAAACCAGAGATGAATGTATAGTACAAACCATGAGCCTCGTGGGATCTTCATTGGTGAGTATGGTCATAAAAATCCCATAGACAACAATACGAGGTCAAATGTCTGGGAGCAAAGATGCAATTTTAGGACCTCTCCTGACCTTATTGTCAATAAATGTATGCAGTCCCCTTTCCTGCTGGGTCTAGGTCAAACCTTATAGGGTCAAACTATTAATTTAGAAATGCTTTTCATGAAGCTGATTTCACACAATCACAGCAGGGCCCTATTCTTACATCTGCAAATCCTGCATGCAACTTGCTGAACAAAATTTAAATCACTACAAAACCTATGGTTCAGTATCTTCAATAGAACCAGGTCTTCTATCAATAACATAACCACTAAAAAAATTAAGATAAGAACATTATATTTGTATGATACATAAGGTACCTTTGTCTGTGAAATTATAGTTTCTAATATTTTGGATATTAGTTTATGATAAGAAGTGGTATGACAGCAATGGGAAAATGTTATTTAGCTCTCCGGATAGAGAAAATCGTAAATAAAGTTTATTGCTTGGGCTGCTAGAGCTATAGTTATGGCATTATTCATGCAGTATTTCCTGTTTTGTGGTAATATCCTATTAAGCCGTAGGAATAAGTTGAACACCTGGCTACAATAACCAGCCATTTCTAATTAGATTAGTTACAAACATCATTTAGGATTTATGGCCTAACTGCTAGCAATTTGTTTCAAGTAGATGGTATATTAGTTAGAGTTGAGCGAACACCTGGATGTTCGGGTTCGAGAAGTTCGGCCGAACATCCCGGAAATGTTCGGGTTCGGGATCCGAACCCGATCCGAACTTCGTCCCGAACCCGAACCCCATTGAAGTCAATGGGGACCCGAACTTTTCGGCACTAAAAAGGCTGTAAAACAGCCCAGGAAAGAGCTAGAGGGCTGCAAAAGGCAGCAACATGTAGGTAAATCCCCTGCAAACAAATGTGGATAGGGAAATGAATTAAAATAAAAATTAAATAAATAAAAATTAACCAAAATCAATTGGAGAGAGGTTCCATAGCAGAGAATCTGGCTTCCCGTCACCCACCACTGGAACAGTCCATTCTCAGATATTTAGGCCCCGGCACCCAGGCAGAGGAGAGAGGTCCCGTAACAGAGAATCTGTCTTCATGTCAGCAGAGAATTAGTCTGCATGTCATAGCAGAGAATGAGGCTTCACGTCAGCCACCACTGCAACAGTCCATTGGCATATATTTAGGCCCAGCACCCAGGCAGAGGAGGGAGGTCCCGTAACAGAGAATCTGTCTTCATGTCAGCAGAGAATTAGTCTGCATGTCATAGCACAGAATGAGGCTTCACGTCAGCCACCACTGCAACAGTCCATTGGCATATATTTAGGCCCAGCACACACACAGGCAGAGGAGAGAGGTCCCGTAACAGACAATCTGGCTTCATGTCAGCAGAGAATTAGTCTGCATGTCATAGCAGAGAATGAGGCTTCACGTCAGCCACCACTGCAACAGTCCATTGGCATATATTTAGGCCCAGCACACACACAGGCAGAGGAGAGAGGTCCCGTAACAGAGAATCTGTCTTCATGTCAGCAGAGAATTAGTCTGCATGTCATAGCAGAGAATGAGGCTTCACGTCAGCCACCACTGCAACAGTCCATTGGCATATATTTAGGCCCAGCACACACACAGGCAGAGGAGAGAGGTCCCGTAACAGAGAATCTGGCTTCATGTCAGCAGAGAATCAGTCTTCATATCATAGCAGAGAATCAGGCTTCACGTCACCCACCACTGTAAGAGTCAATTTTCATAAATTTAGGCCCAGAACCCAGGCAGAGGAGAAAGGTCCCGTAACAGACAATCTGGCTTCATGTCAGCAGAGAATCAGTCTTCATATCATAGCAGAGAATCAGGCTTCACGTCACCCACCACTGTAAGAGTCAATTTTCATAAATTTAGGCCCAGAACCCAGGCAGAGGAGAAAGGTCCCGTAACAGACAATCTGGCTTCATGTCAGCAGAGAATCAGTCTTCATATCATAGCAGAGAATCAGGCTTCACGTCACCCACCACTGTAAGAGTCAATTTTCATAAATTTAGGCCCAGAACCCAGGCAGAGGAGAAAGGTCCCGTAACAGACAATCTGGCTTCATGTCAGCAGAGAATCAGTCTTCATATCATAGCAGAGAATCAGGCTTCACGTCACCCACCACTGTAAGAGTCAATTTTCATAAATTTAGGCCCAGAACCCAGGCAGAGGAGAAAGGTCCCGTAACAGACAATCTGGCTTCATGTCAGCAGAGAATCAGTCTTCATATCATAGCAGAGAATCAGGCTTCACGTCACCCACCACTGTAAGAGTCAATTTTCATAAATTTAGGCCCAGAACCCAGGCAGAGGAGAAAGGTCCCGTAACAGACAATCTGGCTTCATGTCAGCAGAGAATCAGTCTTCATATCATAGCAGAGAATCAGGCTTCACGTCACCCACCACTGTAAGAGTCAATTTTCATAAATTTAGGCCCAGAACCCAGGCAGAGGAGAAAGGTCCCGTAACAGACAATCTGGCTTCATGTCAGCAGAGAATCAGTCTTCATATCATAGCAGAGAATCAGGCTTCATGTCACCCACCACTGTAAGAGTCGATTTTCATAAATTTAGGCCCAGAACCCAGGCAGAGGAGAAAGGTCCCGTAACAGACAATCTGGCTTCATGTCAGCAGAGAATTAGTCTGCATGTCATAGCAGAGAATGAGGCTTCACGTAACCCACCACTGCAACAGTCCATTGGCATATATTCAGGCCCAGCACCCAGGCAGAGGAGAGAGGTCCCGTAACAGAGGATCTGGCTTCATGTCAGCAGAGAATCAGTCTGCATGTCATAGCAGAGAATCAGGCTTCACGTCAGCCACCACTGCAACAGTCCATTGTCATAAATTTAGGCCCAGCACCCAGGCAGAGGAGAGAGGTCCCGTAACAGAGGATCTGGCTTCATGTCAGCAGAGAATCAGTCTGCATGTCATAGCAGAGAATCAGGCTTCACGTCAGCCACCACTGCAACAGTCCATTGTCATAAATTTAGGCCCAGCACCCAGGCAGAGGAGAGAGGTCCCGTAACAGACAATCTGGCTTCATGTCAGCAGAGAATTAGTCTGCATGTCATAGCAGAGAATCAGGCTTCATGTCAGCCACCACTGCAACAGTCCATTGGCATATATTTAGGCCTAGCACACAGGCAGAGGAGAGGTTCATTCAACTTTGGGTAGCATCGCAATATAATGGTAAAATGAAAATAAAAATAGGATTGAATGAGGAAGTGCCCTGGAGTCCAATAATATATGGTTATGGGGAGGTAGTTAATGTCTAATCTGGACAAGGGACGGACAGGTCCTGTGGGATCCATGCCTGGTTCATTTTTATGAACGTCAGCTTGTCCACATTGGCTGTAGACAGGCGGCTGCGTTTGTCTGTAATGACGCCCCCTGCCGTGCTGAATACACGTTCAGACAAAACGCTGGCTGCCGGGCAGGCCAGCACCTCCAAGGCATAAAAGGCTAGCTCTGGCCACGTGGACAATTTAGAGACCCAGAAGTTGAATGGGGCCGAACCATCAGTCAGTACGTGGAGGGGTGTGCACACGTACTGTTCCACCATGTTAGTGAAATGTTGCCTCCTGCTAACACGTTGCGTATCAGGTGGTGGTGCAGTTAGCTGTGGCGTGTTGACAAAAGTTTTCCACATCTCTGCCATGCTAACCCTGCCCTCAGAGGAGCTGGCCGTGACACAGCTGCCTTGGCGACCTCTTGCTCCTCCTCTGCCTTGGCCTTGGGCTTCCACTTGTTCCCCTGTGACATTTGGGAATGCTCTCAGTAGCGCGTCTACCAACGTGCGCTTGTACTCGCGCATCTTCCTATCACGCTCCAGTGCAGGAAGTAAGGTGGGCACATTGTCTTTGTAGCGTGGATCCAGCAGGGTGGCAACCCAGTAGTCCGCACAGGTTAAAATGTGGGCAACTCTGCTGTCGTTGCGCAGGCACTGCAGCATGTAGTCGCTCATGTGTGCCAGGCTGCCCAGGGGTAAGGACAAGCTGTCCTCTGTGGGAGGCGTATCGTCATCGTCCTGCCTTTCCCCCCAGCCACGCACCAGTGATGGACCCGAGCTGCGTTGGGTGCCACCCCGCTGTGACCATGCTTCATCCTCATCCTCCTCCACCTCCTCCTCATCCTCGTCCTCCTCGTCCTCCAGTAGTGGGCCCTGGCTGGCCACATTTGTACCTGGCCTCTGCTGTTGCAAAAAACCTCCCTCTGAGTCACTTCGAAGAGACTGGCCTGAAAGTGCTAAAAATGACCCCTCTTCCTCATCCTCCTCCTCCTCCTCCTGGGCCACCTCCTGTTCCATCATCGCCCTAAGTGTTTTCTCAAGGAGACATAGAAGTGGTATTGTAACGCTGATAACGGTGTCATCGCCACTGGCCATGTTGGTGGAGTACTCGAAACAGCGCAACAGGGCACACAGGTCTCGCATGGAGGCCCAGTCATTGGTGGTGAAGTGGTGCTGTTCTGTAGTGCGACTGACCCGTGCGTGCTGCAGCTGAAACTCCACTATGGCCTGCTGCTGCTCGCACAGTCTGTCCAGCATGTGCAAGGTGGAGTTCCACCTGGTGGGCACGTCGCATATGAGGCGGTGAGCGGGAAGGCCGAAGTTACGCTGTAGCGCAGACAGGCGAGCAGCGGCAGGATGTGAACGCCGGAAGCGCGAACAGACGGCCCGCACTTTATGCAGCAGCTCTGACATGTCGGGGTAGTTGTGAATGAACTTCTGCACCACCAAATTCAGCACATGCGCCAAGCAAGGGATGTGCGTCAAATTGGCTAGTCCCAGAGCTGCAACGAGATTTCGCCCATTATCACACACCACCAGGCCGGGCTTGAGGCTCACCGGCAGCAACCACTGCCAACCACTCGTCGGTCTGTTGTTCTATACCCCGCCACAACTCCTGTGCGGTGTGGGGCCTGTCCCCCAAACATATGAGTTTCAGAATGGCCTGCTGACGTTTACCCCGGGCTGTGCTGAAGTTGGTGGTGAAGGTGTGTGGCTGACTGGATGAGCAGGTGGAAGAAGAGGAGGAGGAAGCCGAGAAGGAGGAGGTGGCAACAGGAGGCAAAGAATGTTGCCCTGCGATCCTTGGCGGCGGAAGGACGTGCGCCAAACAGCTCTCCGCCTGGGGCCCAGCTGCCACTACATTTACCCAGTGTGCAGTTAGGGAGATATAGCGTCCCTGGCCGTGCTTACTGGTCCACGTATCTGTGGTTAGGTGGACCTTGCCACAGATGGCGTTGCGCAGTGCACACTTGATTTTATCGGATACTTGGTTGTGCAGGGAAGGCACGGCTCTCTTGGAGAAGTAGTGCCGGCTGGGAACAACATACTGTGGGACAGCAAGCGACATGAGCTGTTTGAAGCTGTCTGTGTCCACCAGCCTAAATGACAGCATTTCATAGGCCAGTAGTTTAGAAATGCTGGCATTCAGGGCCAGGGATCGAGGGTGGCTAGGTGGGAATTTACGCTTTCTATCAAATGTTTGTGAGATGGAGAGCTGAACGCTGGCGTGTGACATGGTTGAGACGCTTGGTGACGGAGGTGGTGGTGGTGGTGTTGGTGGTACATCCCCTGTTTGCTGGGCGGCAGGTGCCAACGTTCCTCCAGAGGCGGAGGAAGAGGCCGAGGCGGCAGCAGCAGAATAGGCCGAGGCGGCAGCAGCAGAAGAGGTAGCAGGGGGAGCCTGAGTGACTTCCTTGGTTTTAAGGTGTTTACTCCACTGCAGTTCATGCTTTGCATGCAGGTGCCTGGTCATGCAGGTTGTGCTCAGGTTCAGAACGTTAATGCCTCGCTTCAGGCTCTGATGGCACAGCGTGCAAACCACTCGGGTCTTGTCGTCAGCACATTGTTTGAAGAAGTGCCATGCCAGGGAACTCCTTGAAGCTGCCTTTGGGGTGCTCGGTCCCAGATGGCGGCGGTCAGTAGCAGGCGGAGTCTCTTGGCGGCGGGTGTTCTGCTTTTGCCCACTGCTCCCTCTTTTGCTACGCTGTTGGCTCGGTCTCACCACTGCCTCTTCCTCCGAACTGTGAAAGTCAGTGGCACGACCTTCATTCCATGTGGGGTCTAGGACCTCATCGTCCCCTGCATCGTCTTCCACCCAGTCTTGATCCCTGACCTCCTGTTCAGTCTGCACACTGCAGAAAGACGCAGCAGTTGGCACCTGTGTTTCGTCATCATCAGAGACATGCTGAGGTGGTATTCCCATGTCCTCATCATCAGGAAACATAAGTGGTTGTGCGTCAGTGCATTCTATGTCTTTCACCGCTGGGGAAGGGCTAGGTGGATGCCCTTGGGAAACCCTGCCAGCGGAGTCTTCAAACAGCATAAGAGACTGCTGCATAACTTGAGGCTGAGACAGTTTCCCTGGTATGCATGGGGGTGATGTGACAGACTGATGGGGTTGGTTTTCAGGCGCCATCTGTGCGCTTTCTGCAGAAGACTGGGTGGGAGATAATGTGAACGTGCTGGATCCACTGTCGGCCACCCAATTGACTAATGCCTGTACCTGCTCAGGCCTTACCATCCTTAGAACGGCATTGGGCCCCACCATATATCGCTGTAAATTCTGGCGGCTACTGGGACCTGAGGTAGTTGGTACACTAGGACGTGTGGATGTGGCAGAACGGCCACGTCCTCTCCCAGCACCAGAGGGTCCACTAACACCACCACGACCATGTCCACGTCCGCGTCCCTTACTAGATGTTTTTCTCATTGTTATGGTTCACCACAACAACAAATATATTATTTGGCCCAATGTATTGTATTCAAATTCAGCGGGATATAAATTTGAGGCCTAGTATTTAGGCGCTGGGTGACCGGTATGGATTTAGTGACAGAATTAGACTTGGAAATGCACAGAAGCGTGTGTGTGAAGTTATTCTGAATGACCCTATGTGCACCTTCAATATTATATACCCTTTTAGGGATAGATTTCAAATAGCTCTGATATAGCAGAAACCACTAAATTATGAAATTGCTAAATTGGGAATTGTACTTCAACCCAGAACAAAAAATGTGCTTTGACGGACACTAAATATCTTGCCCAGCAACAACAGTACAGCGGTGGGTAACGAGAGATTTAGAGGGATTTAAATTTGAGGCCTAGTATTTAGGCGCTGGGTGACAGGTATGGGTTTAGTGACAGAATTAGACTTGGAAATACACAGTAGCGGGTGTGTGTGAAGTTATTCTAAATGACCCAATGTGCACCTTCAATATTATATACCCTTTTAGGGATAGATTTCAAATAGCTCTGATATAGCAGAAACCACTAAATTATGAAATTGCTAAATTGGGAATTGTACTTCAACCCAGAACAAAAAATGTGCTTTGACGGACACTAAATATCTTGCCCAGCAACAACAGTACAGCGGTGGGTAACGAGAGATTTAGAGGGATTTAAATTTGAGGCCTAGTATTTAGGCGCTGGGTGACAGGTATGGGTTTAGTGACAGAATTAGACTTGGAAATACACAGTAGCGGGTGTGTGTGAAGTTATTCTAAATGACCCAATGTGCACCTTCAATATTATATACCCTTTTAGGGATAGATTTCAAATAGCTCTGATATAGCAGAAACCACTAAATTATGAAATTGCTAAATTGGGAATTGTACTTCAACCCAGAACAAAAAATGTGCTTTGACGGACACTAAATATCTTGCCCAGCAACAACAGTACAGCGGTGGGTAACGAGAGATTTAGAGGGATTTAAATTTGAGGCCTAGTATTTAGGCGCTGGGTCACCGGTATGGATTTAGTGACAGAATTAGACTTGGAAATGCACAGAAGCGTGTGTGTGAAGTTATTCTGAATGACCCTATGTGCACCTTCAATATTATATACCCTTTTAGGGATAGATTTCAAATAGCTCTGATATAGCAGAAACCACTAAATTATGAAATTGCTAAATTGGGAATTGTACTTCAACCCAGAACAAAAAATGTGCTTTGACGGACACTAAATATCTTGCCCAGCAACAACAGTACAGCGGTGGGTAACGAGAGATTTAGAGGGATTTAAATTTGAGGCCTAGTATTTAGGCGCTGGGTCACCGGTATGGATTTAGTGACAGAATTAGACTTGGAAATGCACAGAAGCGTGTGTGTGAAGTTATTCTGAATGACCCTATGTGCACCTTCAATATTATATACCCTTTTAGGGATAGATTTCAAATAGCTCTGATATAGCAGAAACCACTAAATTATGAAATTGCTAAATTGGGAATTGTACTTCAACCCAGAACAAAAAATGTGCTTTGACGGACACTAAATATCTTGCCCAGCAACAACAGTACAGCGGTGGGTAACGAGAGATTTAGAGGGATTTAAATTTGAGGCCTAGTATTTAGGCGCTGGGTCACCGGTATGGATTTAGTGACAGAATTAGACTTGGAAATGCACAGAAGCGTGTGTGTGAAGTTATTCTGAATGACCCTATGTGCACCTTCAATATTATATACCCTTTTAGGGATAGATTTCAAATAGCTCTGATATAGCAGAAACCACTAAATTATGAAATTGCTAAATTGGGAATTGTACTTCAACCCAGAACAAAAAATGTGCTTTGACGGACACTAAATATCTTGCCCAGCAACAACAGTACAGCGGTGGGTAACGAGAGATTTAGAGGGATTTAAATTTGAGGCCTAGTATTTAGGCGCTGGGTCACCGGTATGGATTTAGTGACAGAATTAGACTTGGAAATGCACAGAAGCGTGTGTGTGAAGTTATTCTGAATGACCCTATGTGCACCTTCAATATTATATACCCTTTTAGGGATAGATTTCAAATAGCTCTGATATAGCAGAAACCACTAAATTATGAAATTGCTAAATTGGGAATTGTACTTCAACCCAGAACAAAAAATGTGCTTTGACGGACACTAAATATCTTGCCCAGCAACAACAGTACAGCGGTGGGTAACGAGAGATTTAGAGGGATTTAAATTTGAGGCCTAGTATTTAGGCGCTGGGTCACCGGTATGGATTTAGTGACAGAATTAGACTTGGAAATGCACAGAAGCGTGTGTGTGAAGTTATTCTGAATGACCCTATGTGCACCTTCAATATTATATTCCCTTTTAGGGATAGATTTCAAATAGCTCTGATATAGCAGAAACCACTAAATTATGAAATTGCTAAATTGGGAATTGTACTTCAACCCAGAACAAAAAATGTGCTTTGACGGACACTAAATATCTTGCCCAGCAACAACAGTACAGCGGTGGGTAACGAGAGATTTAGAGGGATTTAAATTTGAGGCCTAGTATTTAGGCGCTGGGTCACCGGTATGGATTTAGTGACAGAATTAGACTTGGAAATGCACAGAAGCGTGTGTGTGAAGTTATTCTGAATGACCCTATGTGCACCTTCAATATTATATACCCTTTTAGGGATAGATTTCAAATAGCTCTGATATAGCAGAAACCACTAAATTATGAAATTGCTAAATTGGGAATTGTACTTCAACCCAGAACAAAAAATGTGCTTTGACGGACACTAAATATCTTGCCCAGCAACAACAGTACAGCGGTGGGTAACGAGAGATTTAGAGGGATTTAAATTTGAGGCCTAGTATTTAGGCGCTGGGTCACCGGTATGGATTTAGTGACAGAATTAGACTTGGAAATGCACAGAAGCGTGTGTGTGAAGTTATTCTGAATGACCCTATGTGCACCTTCAATATTATATACCCTTTTAGGGATAGATTTCAAATAGCTCTGATATAGCAGAAACCACTAAATTATGAAATTGCTAAATTGGGAATTGTACTTCAACCCAGAACAAAAAATGTGCTTTGACGGACACTAAATATCTTGCCCAGCAACAACAGTACAGCGGTGGGTAACGAGAGATTTAGAGGGATTTAAATTTGAGGCCTAGTATTTAGGCGCTGGGTCACCGGTATGGATTTAGTGACAGAATTAGACTTGGAAATGCACAGAAGCGTGTGTGTGAAGTTATTCTGAATGACCCTATGTGCACCTTCAATATTATATACCCTTTTAGGGATAGATTTCAAATAGCTCTGATATAGCAGAAACCACTAAATTATGAAATTGCTAAATTGGGAATTGTACTTCAACCCAGAACAAAAAATGTGCTTTGACGGACACTAAATATCTTGCCCAGCAACAACAGTACAGCGGTGGGTAACGAGAGATTTAGAGGGATTTAAATTTGAGGCCTAGTATTTAGGCGCTGGGTCACCGGTATGGATTTAGTGACAGAATTAGACTTGGAAATGCACAGAAGCGTGTGTGTGAAGTTATTCTGAATGACCCTATGTGCACCTTCAATATTATATACCCTTTTAGGGATAGATTTCAAATAGCTCTGATATAGCAGAAACCACTAAATTATGAAATTGCTAAATTGGGAATTGTACTTCAACCCAGAACAAAAAATGTGCTTTGACGGACACTAAATATCTTGCCCAGCAACAACAGTACAGCGGTGGGTAACGAGAGATTTAGAGGGATTTAAATTTGAGGCCTAGTATTTAGGCGCTGGGTCACCGGTATGGATTTAGTGACAGAATTAGACTTGGAAATGCACAGAAGCGTGTGTGTGAAGTTATTCTGAATGACCCTATGTGCACCTTCAATATTATATACCCTTTTAGGGATAGATTTCAAATAGCTCTGATATAGCAGAAACCACTAAATTATGAAATTGCTAAATTGGGAATTGTACTTCAACCCAGAACAAAAAATGTGCTTTGACGGACACTAAATATCTTGCCCAGCAACAACAGTACAGCGGTGGGTAACGAGAGATTTAGAGGGATTTAAATTTGAGGCCTAGTATTTAGGCGCTGGGTCACCGGTATGGATTTAGTGACAGAATTAGACTTGGAAATGCACAGAAGCGTGTGTGTGAAGTTATTCTGAATGACCCTATGTGCACCTTCAATATTATATACCCTTTTAGGGATAGATTTCAAATAGCTCTGATATAGCAGAAACCACTAAATTATGAAATTGCTAAATTGGGAATTGTACTTCAACCCAGAACAAAAAATGTGCTTTGACGGACACTAAATATCTTGCCCAGCAACAACAGTACAGCGGTGGGTAACGAGAGATTTAGAGGGATTTAAATTTGAGGCCTAGTATTTAGGCGCTGGGTGACAGGTATGGGTTTAGTGACAGAATTAGACTTGGAAATACACAGTAGCGGGTGTGTGTGAAGTTATTCTGAATGACCCAATGTGCACCTTCAATATTATATACCCTTTTTGGGATAGATTTCAAATAGCTCTGATATAGCAGGAACCACTAAATTATGAAATTGCTAAATTGGGAATTGTATTTCAACCCAGAACAAGAAATGTGCTTGAACGGACACTAAATAACTCGCCCAGCTACAGCACTAGGGACAGATTTAGCTGGATATAAATTTGAGGCCTAGTATTTAGGCGCTGGGTGACCGGTATGGATTTAGTGACAGAATTAGACTGGGATATGGCCAAAAAATAAACAGACTATTGCTGGTTAAATGCACTTGGTGTGACAGCTTCACCCTGATGTAGGCTTTAGCCAAAAAACAACCACACCATTGAGGGTTAAATGCACTTGGTGACAGGCGCAGCTTGCCCCTGATTTTGTATATGGCCAAAAAATGAACAGACTATTGCTGGTTAAATGCACTTGGTGTGACAGCTTCACCCTGATGTAGGCTTTAGCCAAAAAACAACCACACCATTGAGGGTTAAATGCACTTGGTGACAGGCGCAGCTTGCCCCTGATTTTGTATATGGCCAAAAAATGAACAGACTATTGCTGGTTAAATGCACTTGGTGTCACAGCTTCACCCTGATGTAGGCTTTAGCCAAAAAACAACCACACCATTGAGGGTTAAATGCACTTGGTGACAGGCGCAGCTTGCCCCTGATTTTGTATATGGCCAAAAAATGAACAGACTATTGCTGGATAAATGCACTTGGTGTGACAGCTTCACCCTGATGTAGGCTTTAGCCAAAAAACAACCACACCATTGAGGGTTAAATGCACTTGGTCGCAGCTTGTGCTGGCGCACCACAAGACACAAAATGGCCGCCGATCACCCCAGAAAAATGAGACTGACAAACGGTCTGTGCAGCCTAAAAACAGTGAGCAATTGAGGATCAGCAGCTCAATGATCCACAGCTGCAGATCGATCAGTTAATCAAGTCCTTTGGAGGAGTTAATCTGCCTAATCTCGCCCTACTGTCGCAGCCGCAACCTCTCCCTACGCTAATCAGAGCAGAGTGACGGGCGGCGCTATGTGACTCCAGCTTAAATAGAGGCTGGGTCACATGGTGCTCTGGCCAATCACAGCCATGCCAATAGTAGGCATGGCTGTGATGGCCTCTTGGGGCAAGTAGTATGACGCTTGTTGATTGGCTGCTTTGCAGCCTTTCAAAAAGCGCCAAGAAAGCGTCACAAAAGCGCGAAGAAAGCGACGAACACCGAACCCGAACCCGGACTTTTACGAAAATGTCCGGGTTCGGGTCCGTGTCACGGACACCCCAAAATTCGGTACGAACCCGAACTATACAGTTCGAGTTCGCTCATCCCTAATATTAGTGACATATAGAAAAATGTATAAGCTTTATGACTTTAATGTAAAACAGATTTACTAGAATGCAAAACATTCACATTTTCAACTAATTTAAATAGCATTCAAATAATCCCATAATAAAATGATTAGAGCAAACCCATTCTTTATGTTCATAATATGTAACTATATTCCTATATTTACAAAGATGATTGATATTAGAAATGAGCGAATTGATTCTAAACAAATCGGATTTATCTAAAATTTAGCAAAAATTCTTCTGCCAAATAAACCTAAAGTTTTGGTGATTCAATTGGGATGAATTGGGTAAAGCGGCACCCAACATCAGGAGTCACGATATTGGCTAGTCTATTAGGCTGTGTGCTATATGTGAAGCACAGATGTCATTGTGAGCTCAGCCAGAGATGTGAGAGGGCATGTACCATTTCTCTGGCAGTTACAAACACAAGCCAGACATCTTAGGGTGTTGTAGGGACAGTGTAGGGATATATTTAGTTAAGTAAATTGAATTACTATGTAGAAGTCAGGTTTGATCAGTAGCGCATAGGGGAAGTTAGTTTTCTGGAAATGGAAGCAGCTGCTGGGGCTTGTATAACTTCATGCCTTTCACTCTCTGCACAAATAAAGATCCTCCAGCACAAAAAATAATTTTAAGAAACAGTACTCTTTTTCTGTGAAGTCTTTTTTCTCGCTAAAACTTGTTAGAAAGCTTCTACAATTCATAAGAGTGTTTATAGGCAAATTTCAGGCACCACCCGCAGCAGATATTTCTCATAAACTGTGCAATTTAGATTTTTTATTTCTAAAAGTCAGTTGCATTTTGCAACCATTTATAAGTGCACACTTTAGCACATTTTTGTGTCAATATACCAGTGTAAATTCAGTGCATTTTAGTGTGTCAATGTACCAGTGTAAATTAAGCACTTTTTACTGAGGTAATACCATTGTAAATTCATTTCATTTTTAAGCATCAATATACCAGTGTAAATTCACCACATTTTAGTTTGCCAACATAACAGTGTAAATTCAGCACAATTTAGTGCATTAATATACAGGTGCCACCTCCCTAAAAAACTGGATTTAGATTTTGCTACTATTTTAACATTTTCTGAACTCGAGTTCGGTTTAAAAGGTACCAGTTGGAACCAAACCCGAGTTCAGGAAATGTTTTTTTACAGTAAAAATTAATTTATGAAGTTATTGTGCGAAGTCTCGCGAGAATTCACGAAGCAATAACTTCGGCTCATCGGAGCCGATAGATTCTAATACTGTACAGAGCTCTTGCGCCGTACAGTATTAGAACAAAGTTCTATGCGAATCAACTTCGGATTTTTATTGGCTTTAGTCAAAGTGCCAATTTCGTAGCACTTGGACCAAGAAAAAAAAAGAAAAGAAAATAGTTTTACAAAAACTGCACGTATTAGAGTTTGCCTAATGTAACATACATTGGCCCAGATTTATTATTATGCCTGTGGCCCACCAAAATCTGTCCAAATGGTATCCTAGTACATTAGTACCTCTGGCCAGATGTTAATTAAAAATTTAAAAAAATGTCTCAAAGTTTTCACAATTGTCTTACAGTTCCATGCCTTCACTAATTCTGGCAAGTTGTCCATTCAAACTCATTCTCTAAATATTATGCAGTTCCACGTCTTGACCAAAATGTAATTCTGGTCGATGGCATTAGTACTTCTGTACAGCTATCTCATCTTCCATTATTTTTCAAAATCACCATCCTTGCTTTGTACTGACATGCAGTAGAGAATGTGTGTCACTCCTAGGAATTGTCACAGTAAGGCAAGGTGCATGCCACCATGGTCACGTAAAGCAGCTGTCATGGCCAGAGACAGTACTTGTCTTTTAGGGCCCACACTTGGCTCTTATCCACATCCTTCTTCTATGTCTATCCCAATCGGCTTCCTCCCATCTCCAACAGAAACAGGGCAGATTGTCGCTTCCAATCCAGCTCCCTTCTTTCATATGTGTAAACTGTATTGTTGCCATGTCATCCTAACCCTTTCTTGACCACCCAAGAATGACACAGCAGACACCTGGGGCTAATGTCTGCAATCAGTAATAACGCTGATCATGGACATTTAACCCCTCATATGCCATGTTCAATTGTGATGCTTTCGGGGTCCGAACAGCTTTTCCGCACTGAGATTGGGGAAGCTGTTCCTTGGTAGTCACAGGCTGAGGTGTGGCCTGAAGGGGGCAGCACTGCATTGGAACATGCTGAATTTGCCTTTCACTGATGTATAAAATCACATTTGCGTACAGGAAAATCGAATAATTGCACGTTCAGGTCCCCTGGTGTTTGTGTGTATGTGGGCATGTGTCTAAGTGTGTGTGTGTGGGGGGGAATGTTGGCTAAAAAAAAAAAAGAGTATCAAAAGTATTTAAAATTATGATTTATTTTCAGCATTAAAACACAATAATATGTGTTATAAATTAAAAATAAAAATGTGTTAAAAGGTATATAAATGCGGTTTTGCTGCAATTGTACTAACCTGACAATAAAAGTAACAGGTCGGTTTTACCACATAGGTAAACTAAACCTTTTCTTTTTTTTCCTGTTTCCCACTACATGGTATGCAATACTAAATGCCATTAGAAAGTGCAACTTGTCCCAAAAAAAAAAAAAAAAAAAAGCTCTTATAGGTCTGTGAACTGAAAAAATTTATGGCTCAGGGAAGGCAGGGAGTGAAAAACAAAAACACAACAATGGTAAATCGCCCAAGACTGATGACGCTGGACGAGAGAAGCCACACATAGTATTAGTTGCCAAAGTGCATCAAGGAGCTAATATCCTTTGTGTAGTCAAGTCCTACAAAGAGGCCATCAGATTTGTCAGTAGGGACAACTGTGGCATCAACAATGCTATCCCCCTGATATATGTATTAGAGCAAACACTCGCATCCTGCCGGCCACCCTGTAGCTGTTGGGGACCCACATGGAGAAAGTCCCATGAAGGAGGAAGTGGAGTATGAGGAGCCCTCACTGGAGACGAAGGTGGAGGAAGAGGATGAGGAGCTACTACTGAAGAAGGAGGTGGAAGAGTAGGAATTGGTGGTGCAGGAGGACAATGCTGATGATGATGATGACACTGGCCATCATAACCAATCATCGCAGTGGGGGTAGAGTTTGAAAGAACCGGATCCTCGGGCACGCTGGCGAGCTCTGCAAGCTGTATGCTTGCTTGCATACTGACAGGTGTATCGTTAGCATCAAGCAATCTGATGATTACAGGATAGCGATGCTTTTAGATCCTCACTAGTGATGAGCGTCAGGGGCTATATTCAAATTCGTCATAGATTTTCAAATTCGAGATTATTTTATTTAATGCAAAAAATCGGCAATGTGAAAATCGCATAATTCGTAACACATGCTATAGACGTGGGTCACTTTGGCTACATTTTTCAAGCTGCTAGAAGTTTCCTGAGTTTCTCCTGAGACTGGAGAAAATGGTTGGCACGGCAGAACATTACAATTGCTTTTATGCAGATGGAATCAAGTGCTCCAATATATTCGTGATTGCGCTAATTGGCAGTGATTAGAATATTTTTTCGCACTACGTCCAACTTCACATTTTAGCAGGTTTGACTACAGATTACTAATTGGTGCACAAGTTTTGTTGTGAACTTGACATTTGCTTCCTTCTCATTGGCCCACAAGCAAAAAACTGTGAGGAATAATGTGTTCAGATGGAAAAAAATAACTAATATTCTATATAAGGAATATATATGACTATATTCTAAATATTCGAAAATTCTCAAAGTTGCGATATTCACGATAAAAATTCGCTATTCGAATATTCGCGCTCAACACTAACCCTCACTTTCAAAGCAAAATGGGGAAATGTTTTCCTGTTGTTGAAAAAGGGAGGACAAATTGCTGTATTACCAGGATATAGTATTCACAGCTTGCCATAGCTTTTTGTGAGCAAACGTCTGCTGCCTCCTTGTCTGATCAGGAGGCATCTCTCCACCCCAGCTTAGTCATCCATCTCCCGATGTCTCTGCAACCACAGGTGTATGTATGTATGTGAAACGTACTGTAAGTACTATGTGTGAATTATGTGGCATGAGTTCTACTGTATGTATGAGTGGCATGTTTCCATTAAATGCACAGGGACCCAGAC